>NC_036854.1:24695136-24745950 GCF_002910315.2 Salvelinus sp. IW2-2015 | reverse complement strand
TTCTTTTGAATCCTACATTTACACTGTCTACTGTGACATTTGAATCCTACATTTACACTGTTCTACTGTGACATTTGAATCTACATTTACACTGTTCTACTGTGACATGTAATCCTACATTACACTGCTACTGTGACATTTGAATCCTACATTTACACTGTTCTACATGTGACATTTGAATCCTACAATTTTACACTGTTCTACTGTGACATTTGAATCCTACATTTACACTTTCACTGTGACATTTGAATCCTACATTTACACTGTTCTACCTGGACATTTGAATCCTACATTTACACTGTTCTACTGTGACATTTGAATCCTACATTTACACTGTTCTACTGTGACATTTGAATCCTACATTTACACTGTTCTACTGTGACATTTGAATCCACCATGTTACACTGTTCTACTGTGACATTGAATCCTACATTTAACTGTTCTACTGTTGACATTTGAATCTACATTTACACAGTGTAAATGTAGGATTCAAATGTCACAGTAGAACAGTGTAAATGTAGGATTCAAATGTCACAGTAGAACAGTGTAAATGTAGGATTCAAAAGAAACTTGCCAGTCGTTTGTCTGAGGGAGATTTAGAGGGACTGATGTTTTTTTCATCTTTTACTGTTCTTTTTTTCAATGCGGTCCGGACCGGCCTTTCAACATCCACGGACGATGATTTTGGTCCGGTCCATCCCAACTCTGAACCAATCATAGATGTCTATATTTGGTTCAGATTTGGTCCGAACCATCCTTGATTTCAACGTCCGGTCCGGAATGGCCTAAATTTGGTACAAACATAGACGTCTATATTTGGTTAGAATATGTTCCAGTCCGGATCGGCCTTGATTTGTCCCAAACACGGTTTGGTTGCAACGGGTGATAGGTAGCCTCAAGGTTAGAGCATTGGGTCAGTAATCTAAAAGTTGTTAGTTTGAGTACTAGAGCCAACAATATGAATATTCTGTAGCTGTGCCCTTGAGCAAGGCACTTAACCCTAATAGCTCCAGAGGTGCTGTACAATGGTGACCTTCGCCTTGACCCCATTACTTGGGTGAGAAAACCGTGACGTTGGCCAGATTTATACGCTTTTGTTGTCAGGATTTGTTTACTCTTCCAGGCTACCCATACAATATTCTTCTTCGACTACCACTGGAGGTGTTCAGGAAGATCTGGTCACAATCAGATTCCAATGAGTCTTTTGATTTTCTACACCTGTCGACAAATGTGGGCACAATCAGGACATGTTAGAACTAGTTATAAAAATAGCTATAGACGTCTGTCTATTTTTTTGTTTGAATTTGGTCCGGTCTGGACTGGCCTTGATTTCAATCTCCACAGAGGTCCAGTCCGGACCTGTCCTATATTTGTCCCAAACATAGACATCTATAATTGGTTCAATCATAGAAATCAATTTTTAACAAGTTTGGACAGCACAGGACAGTTTAGTAGATCACAGCAGAGGACAATACATTACAGGGCTCCCGTGTGGCGCAACGGTCAAAGGCACTGCATCTCAGTGCTTGAGGCGTCACTACAGACACCCTGATTCGATTCCAGGCTGTATCACATCCGGCCATGATTGGGAGTCCCATAGGGCGGCGCACAATTGGCCCAGCGTCATCCGGGTTTGGCCGGGGAAGGTCGTCATTGTAAATAATAAATTGTTCTTCACTGACTTGCTTCGTTAAATAAAGGTTAAATAAAAGAAATAAAACAGTAGATTACAGTACAGTAAAGAACAGTTGAGTAGATTACAGTACAGTAGAATGTATTGTACCCTACTTTATATGTTAGTTCCTCCAGAAGTACTGTACGATCATGGTCTGCATCAGAAACCCTGTGGTCATACTGGCACTGTGGCTTTAGATGCCAAAGTCCAGATTGAAATTAGGATATGGTCTTGCATCAGATCAAGCCCTGCGCGCTGACTGGCACTGTGGCTTTTAGATTGCCCAACAGTCAGATACAGTGATTTAGATCATGTCTGCATCAGGGCAATAATCATACCACCTCTAGTGCAGTAGCTCCACGCTGAAGGGCTCGATACAGTCCCCTATGATTGAGAGTGCGTCGTGCCACATGTCAGGCGTACTGAAGACAGTAGGGTCAGAGAGACTATCCAAGACTGGCATGGTACAGGTCAGAGAGAGACCTATAAGCTTAGTCATACTGGCACTGTGGGTTACGATGGCACGGAGGCAGTTCGGCAGCCAGAGTTAAGGAATGATGTATGTATATATATGGACAGCTTCTTCCGCGAATGGTTTGACTGTCTCAGCCAATACAGGGAGTGAGCCAGTGTGGCCGGATACTAGGCCACATCAGTTCGTCACTATGCAACAAGTCAGATGACATTAGATCAATTGGTCTGCATCCAGAAACTATGGCGACTGGCACTGTTGGTCTAGGCACAGAGTCCTCGAAGATTTGTAGATAATGTTAACCACAGATCAGTGACTCAGACGAAGGTAGCGCGCTCATGCGTAGTTTTCTTTGCAAGAGGAACAATATGAATCCTTCCTGTTCGAATCATTGCCACTAGGGTGCACTTAAAGGAGGTGTCAGATTGCCAGGGCAGTCAGGTGATTGAAAATTCAAGATCATGGCTAACTCATCTAAGAAGCAAGAACCTGCTGGGTCGAGTCTTACATAGGGTGCAGTAAACTAAGTGTGCATGTCTATGATGCCACAGTCAGGAGTATGATATAACTTAAGATCATGGGTAAAATCCTGCAATCAGAAACCCTGTGGCTATCTGGCAACTGGTGTATTCAGACTCCGCCAACAGTACGAAGCTTAGTGAAAGTCTAGATCAGTGGTCGCATCAGTATAGACCCTGTGGCTGACTGGCCGACTGTCTCCGAGTCAGCAGATAGCCATCACGATTCAGATGACTAGACAAATGAGAGAAGTCATGTTCGAGACAGAAATGAACATATCAACTTGGCATCATAAGGAACCACCGCAGAATGCCACTTCACAGCCTGCAGGCTACTGGCATGCGCATTCTGGGTCAAATAGAGCAAGATGCTATATCCTAACAGGTTTCAGATTTACCCAAATCTACCTTGAGTGATGCGCATCTGATCCAACCATCAGTGTGCCCCAGTCTTAGTCCTACGCAGATGCAAAAAGGCCCTCTTACTCGATGTCAGGCATCCCAACTCAAGTCCGACACCTTCGCATCAATTCTCTAAGGTGGTCTGACGTCTCAGAGGCATCTTGGACCCACCACGCAGGTCAGTTATTGAAATTAGATCACGGACTGCCGTCTGCGCAATCAGTACTGCCCCGCCAACTACCCTGCAGGCTAGTGATCGGGTGCTTTTCCTCACTGGGCAAGTGTGTGTGGCGGCCACGCAGCTGTCCCTCAGATAGCTCACTAGTCAGTACACTTGAGATATTCAATGATTCCCTAGAATCTGCGTTTGTCACTGCCACCCGAGACTGCCATCAGAAATTCCCCTGACACTGCCACTCGCACAGTTATCTGGCCCTAGGTACATAGCCACTCAGCATCTAGGTGGTAGGGTTGATACACGATTTGCCAGACATTGCCGCCTCACAAGATCCTAATGGCCATACTGTCAATCAATGCTGTAACATTCAGACATAACCTTAGATCTGGCCAATGGTGGTGCAACCAACTGCATCACGAAAAACCCTGCGCGCTATGGCACTGTGGTTCAACCACATGCCACATCAAGAGTCGAAGATTTAGATCATGGTCTGCATCAAAGCCCCGACCCCTAGGCGGGGCCTGATGCTACCAGACCCCTCGAATGAATCTAAACTTCTACTCTCAGAGTCACCCTGGTGTCTGTGGGGTGAGCCACATCTGAATGCACACGCCCACCAGTCAGAGCATGCTCCATCGAAGATAGCCCGTGAGCGAAAGTCGGTCCTGGAAGTTCGTCGGAACCACTCCAGAAAACCCTGTGCGGCTACTGGCACTGTGGTCAATGCACACATCAAGTGTGTGAAATTAGATCATGTCTGCATCAGAAACCCTGCGGCTACTGGCACTGTGGTCAGATGCCACAGTCAGATTGAAATTAGATCATGGTCTGCATCAGAAAACCTGCGGCTACTGGCACTGTGGTCAGATGCCACAGTCAGATTGAAATTAGATCATGGTCTGCATCAGAAACCCTGGGCTACTGGCACTGTGGTCAGATGCCACAGTCAGATTGAAATTAGATCATGGTCTGCATCAGAAACCCTGCGGCTACTGGCACTGTGGTCAGATGCCACAGTCAGATTGAAATTAGATCATGGTCTGCATCAGAAACCCTGCGGCTACTGCACTGTGGTCAGATGCCACAGTCAGATTGAAATTAGATCATGGTCTGCATCAGAAACCCTGCGGCTACTGCACTGTGGTCAGATCACACATAAAATTAGATCATGTGCATCAGAACCCTGCGCTACTGCACTGTGGTCAGATGCCACAGTCAGATTGAAATTGATCATGGTCTGCATCAGAAACCCTGCGGCTACTGGCACTGTGGTCAGATGCCACAGTCAGATTGAAATTAGATCATGGTCTGCATCAGAAACCCTGCGGCTACTGGCACTGTGGTCAGATGCCACAGTCAGATTGAAATTAGATCATGGTCTGCATCAGAAACCCTGCGGCTACTGGCACTGTGGTCAGATGCCACAGTCAGATTGAAATTAGATCATGGTCTGCATCAGAAAACCTGCGGCTACTGGCACTGTGGTCAGATGCCACAGTCAGATTGAAATTAGATCATGGTCTGCATCAGAAACCCGCGGCTACTGGCACTGTGGTCAGATGCCACAGTCAGATTGAAATTAGATCATGGTCTGCATCAGAAACCCTGCGGCTACTGGCACTGTGGTCAGATGCCACAGTCAGATTGAAATTAGATCATGGTCTGCATCAGAAACCCTGCGGCTACTGGCACTGTGGTCAGATGCCACAGTCAGATTGAAATTAGATCATGGTCTGCATCAGAAACCCTTGGCTACTGGCACTGTGGTCAGATGCTACAGTCAGATAGTATTTATTCCTTTATAGCCATATTATATTCCTTTATAGAGCCATAGTGTGTATTCTTCTATAGAGCCATAGTATTTATATCTTTACATAATCATAGTATTTGTTCCTTTATAGAGCAATGGTATTTGCTTTATTCCTTTATAGAGCCATAGTATTTATTCCTTTATTGAGCCATAGTGTGTATTCTTCTATAGAGCCATAGTATTTATATCTTTACATAATCATATTATGTTCCTTATAGAGCAATGGTATTTGCTTTATTCCTTTATAGCGCCATGTATTTATTCCTATAGAGCCATAGTATTTATTCCTATAGAGCCATGGTATTAATTCCTTTACATAATCATAGTATTTATTCTCCATAGAGCCATAGTATTTATTTATATAGATCCATAGTATTTACTCCTATAGAGCCATAGTATTTATTCCTATAGATCCATAGTATTTATCCTATAGAGCCATAGTATTTATTCCTATAGGAGCCATGGTATTAATTCCTTTACATAATCATAGTATTTATTCCTAGTAGAGCCATAGTATTTATTCCATTCCATGAGAGCCATTAGTTATTATTCCCTATAGAGCCATAGTATTTATTCCTATAGAGCCATGGTATTAATTCCTTTACATAATCATAGTATTTATTCCTATAGAGCCATAGTATTGATTCCTATAGAGTCATAGTGTGTATTCTTCTATAGAGCCATAGTATTTATTCCTTTATAGACATAGTATTTATTCCTTTATAGCCATAGTATTTATTCCTTTATAGSCATAGTATTTATTCCTTTACAGAGCCATAGTGTGTATTCTTCTATAGAGCCATAGTATTTATATATTTTCCTAATCATAGTATTTATTCCTTTATATAGCAATGGTATTTGCTTTATATGCGTGTTTGTTTGTACTTTTTATCGATTGTGTATTGAACACAAGGGGAGACAGAGAGCTGGTTTCAAGCGCAGGTGTTTACTGTAAAGGACCACAGGAGGAGGCAGGAAGCTGGGTCCAGGGGCAGGCAGAAGGCCATACACAGGGGGTCCAAAAAGGGCAACAGTACAGGCAGGGAAAAGGCTAGTAACATAGTCTGGGAGATCAGGCAATAGGTAGGTAACAGACAATCCGATAGGCTTAAGTACAGGCAGGGAATAGGCAAAAGGCGTCATTAGTGAGGCAKGCAAAAACTGTCATACAAGGGAGAAGTAAATCATGGGAAAACCAGCGCTCCAAAAGACGTGTGTCACAAAACGAACAATACCTCACAGTGATGGGGTGCAAAGAGCTGAACTAAATAGTGTTTGATAATGACATACAGGTGTGTGATCAGGTGATTAGAATTCAGGTGATTGGGATCTGGAGAGTGATCTGTGTTCAGGGGATCTAGGTGTTTGAGACCTTGAGCTGGAAAATGGGCTGGGAGGGAGCTGCGTTCAGGGGAATATGTGTTTGAGGGTGTGAGTTGGAAGCAGATGTTACAGATTGCCGTTTTTACCCATTTTCATAAATTGAACACGCGTCTTGCTATAGGTTATCATAGAGGTTCTTTGAAATACAAACTTTTGGTATGCTAATTCTTCTTAAGACCTGCCTAAACACAACCAATGCTCTGAGGCCTACAAAGCTGTTTTACTGTTTTTAAAACAGGATATATGAAATATTGTTTATTTGTGCGGCTGTGGACAGGTTGAGGACATCGGGACAGTAACCTATTAGGACCGGTCTTAAATCAGATAAAGTAGAGTACAATACATTATTCTGTACTATATTGTACTGTACTCTACTGAATAAAATTATACTGTCCTGTATTGTACCATACAGTACTGTAGTCTACTGTACGCTACTGTACTCTACTGTGCTGAATTCTACCATACAGTACTGTAGTCTACTGTACTCTACTGTGCTGAATTGTGCCGTTCAAACTTGTGACGTCAATGATTCATTCAGATTTGGTCTTGTCCGAACTAGAGGTCTTCACAGATATACCCTAACGCGATTACCCAAGATCCCAGCCGGTATCAGAACAGGTTGGATCCACAATTCCGTGGTTGACCCTCGGATCCAGGGTCGGATCAAACTCGGTGGCCACGGACCTCGGATCCAGGGTCGGATCACACTCGGTGGCCACGGACCTCGGATCCAGGGTCGGATCACACTCGGTAGCCACGGACCTCGGACCCAGGTCGGATCACACTCGGTGCCACGGACCTCGGATCCAGGGTCGGATCACACTCGGTAGCCACGGACCTCGGATCCAGGGTCGGATCACACTCGGGGGGCCACCGGACCTCGCGATCCAGGGTCGGATCACACTCGGTAGCCACGGACCTCGGATCCAGGGTCGGATCACACTCGGGTGGACACGGACCCGGATCCAGGGTCGGATCACACTCGGTAGCCACGGACCTCGGATCCAGGGTCGGATCACACTCGGTAGCCACGGACCTCGGATCCAGGGTCGGATCACACTCGGTGCCACGGACCTCGGATCCAGGGTCGGATCACACTCGGTGCCACGGACCTCGGATCCAGGGTCGGATCACCACTCGGTGGCCACGGACCTCGGATCCCAGGGTCGGATCACACTCGGTGGCCACGGACCTCGGATCCAGGGTCGGATCACACTCGGTGGCCACGGACCTCGGATCCAGGGTCGGATAACACTCGGTGGCCACAGACCTCGGATCTGTCTGAAAATATGTGAAATACAGACCAGTTCCTAAATTATATTTTAAGAAGAAAATGTCCTGATGAAAATAAATATATCCCATTTCGTACGAGTGGCAGTTGGTTCAGTCCATAGCATTACTCTCTCCTCCACTTGTCTGCCTCTCTCTCTGTCTTACTTGATCTCTTGCTTTATATATAGCAAACTTACAACATTGTTTCAACTGGGCCCTCACTGTTTCCTGTCCCAGTGAGCTCGAAACAGACAATTGTATTTGCACAAGGGAGAAATATTTGGATAATCTATTTCCACTGGAGATTTGGGATCAGCAATATGTTGATATTTCACACCAAGAATAGTTAAGCCTATCGAGAACGAGGGTGTTGGAAAGATTGTCAGGAACTATTGTCATTCGCAGTGGATTTGAGATATCTGCTTTACTTTGAGAAGCTCTGTAGCTCATTAGTGGTGGTGAGTTAAGACAATCAGAAATACTATCAGACATTACCAAACAGGACATTTTACAGGCCGGGTACATCTATGTGTGCTCAAGCAAAATATATATAGAAATAAACATTAACAAACAATTCACACAACGAAACAATGATTGAGCACAAATTAGCGGAAGACAGAGAGCGCATTCTGGACGAGACTTGCCTATAGCGCCCATTTCCTTCTTCATGTGTCGACTTTTTAAAATAGAGATGTCATATGAAAATACTAATCTGTAGTGTAGACCACAAATCAATTCAGATAGGCCTACAACAGAAAATGCATGTGAAACGTTAAAAGTTCACTGACTGCCAGACAGGTCAAAACAATTCTGCTGGCTTGCGCAAGACCCTCAATATATATATATTTTTTTAAATGACCGGGCCCTGTCAGTGTCGGTAGGGAATTTCACGGATTCAATTTGTTTCAGATATCAATTACAGGATCTGAGAAGACCTGTAGTCAGGACCCTACCAAATTTGTACTTGTTTGCTCATTAGAATAATACCGAGCATGCTTTGCAAGTGTTTGTTTTTTTACATATACTTTTTGGTGATTCAGCAAACTYTTATCCAGATCTACTTTTTTTTTTTAATAAAAAAATAAAATGTATTAAATATCTGAAACATACAATATACTTGCAGTGAAGCCACTCAACAACTACACCATACCAGTCATCCAACAGACTCCCATTCAGAGCGACACACAAAAGCATCCAGGGTCAATGCCCTGCTCAAGGGCATGTTGACAGATCTCCCACCAGGTCAAAAAACGTGAACCTGAACCCTCCAAGATCCCCCCACAGTTCCCCAATAGCTGTCTCTCAACCATTTAAGCCCCTCCCACAGTCCCCCCCAAGAAGAAAAATTAAATGTAATAATACAATCCATTCCCCATTCCATTACCCAAGAACCCCGCTAAACCACCACCAACAAATAAGAGAAGGAACTAAACAGAAAAAATAAAAAGTCAGAAGAAAACAGCAAACAACAATGCAAAAAAAACAACAACAAAAAACAAAGGATATCAAGGACAACTAAAATCATAACAGCAATGCCAACTGTATATGTTTGTGTGCATGTCTGCCACTATTACATGTATGTGTGTGTTCTTGTATGCGTTTATTTGAATGAGAGTGTGTGTATGTACATGTGTACAAACACCTGCATGGCATCAGCCTCAGGCAAACCGGCATTAGCTGTAAAAACACTGCCCCTCAGTGTCATTCAAAYRTACTTTTTATTATGTTTTATTTTGACTTAATTTTGGGTTTTTATCTTTGACCATCATTCTTCTCCCGCATAGCAACTCCACTCCATTTGTCTCCAATTCCACATCCMAACCCTCAGCCCATCCCACCTGTCTCTTTGGGCCACCCTCTTCAGATTTCTACGTAACATATATCTGTCAACTTTGCTGTGATGTTTAAAGTACAATTTTAATCAAAAACAGAGATGCTTGTTCTAGGTCCCAAGAAACAAAGAGATCTTCGGTTGAATCTGACAATTAATGTTGATGGTTGTACAGTCGTCTCAAATAAAACTATGAAGGACCTCGGCGTTACTCTTTTTTCCATCTACGTAACATTGCAGAAATCAGAAACTTATGCAGAAAAATGTATCCATGCTTTTGTCACTTCTAGGTTAGACTACTGCAATGCTTTACTTTCTGGCTACCCGGATAAAGCACTAAATAAACTTCAGTTAATGCTAAACACGGCTGCTAGAATCTTGACTAGAAACCCAATAATTTGATCATATTACTCCAGTGCTAGCCTCTCTACACTGGCTTCCGGTTAAGGCAAGGGCTGATTTCAAGGTTTTACTACAAACCTACAAAGCATTACATGGGCTTKCTCCTACCTATCTTTCCGATTTGGTCCTGCCGTACATACCTACACATACGCTACGGTCACAAGACGCAGGCCTCCTAACTGTCCCTAGAATGTCTAAGCAAACAGCTGGAGGCTTTCTCCTATAGATCTCAATTTTTATGGAATGGTCTGCCTACCCATGTGAGAGACGCAGACTCGGTCTCAACCTTTAAGTCTTTATTGAAGACTCATCTCTTCAGTAGGTCCTATAATTGAGTGTAGTCTGGCCCAGGACTGTGAAGGTGAACGGAAAGGCATTGGAGCAACGAACCGCCCTTGCTGTCTCTGTCTGGCCGGTTCCCCTCTCTCCACTGGGATTCTCTGCCTCAAACCCTATTACAGGGGCTGAGTCACTGGCTTACTGGCGCTCTTCCATGCCGTCCCTAGGAGGGGTTACTTGAGTGGGTTGAGTCACTGACGTGATCTTCCTGTCTGGGTTGGCGCCCCCCCTTGGGTTGTGCCGTGGCGGAGATCTGTATGGGCTATACTCGGCCTTGTCTCAGGATGGTAAGTTGGTGGTTGAAGATATCCCTTTAGTGGTGTGGGGGCTGTGCTTTGGCAAAGTGGGTGGGGTCATATCCTGCCTGTTTGGCCCTGTCCGGGGGTATCGTCAGATGGGGCCACAGTGTCTCCCGACCCCTCCTGTCTCAGCCGCCAGTATTTATGCTGCAGTAGTTTATGTGTCGGGGGGCTGGAGTCAGTCTGTTATATCTGGAGTATTTCTCCTGTCTTATCCAGTGTCCTGTGTGAATTTAAGTATGCTCTCTCTAATTCTTTCTCTCTTTCTCCCTTCCTCTCTTTCTTTATTTCTTTCTTTCTCTCGGAGGACCTGAGCTCTAGGACCATGCCTCAGGACTACCTGGCCTGATGACTCTTTGCTATCCCCAGTCCACGTAGCTGTGCTGCGCTCCAGTTTCAACTGGTCTTCCTGCGGCTATGGAACCCAGACCTGTTCACCGGACGTGCTTCCTGTCCCAGACCTGCTTTTTTCAACTCTCTAGAGACAGCAGGAGCGGTAGAGATACTCTCAATGATCGGCTATGAAAAGCCAACTGACATTTACTCCTGACGTGCTGACCTGTTGCACCCTCGATAACCACTGTGATTATTATTATTTGACCCTGCTGGTCATCTATGAACATTTGAACATCTTGGCCATGTTCTGTTATAATCTCCACCCAGCACAGCAAGAAGAGGCATGGCCACCCCTCATAGCCTGGTTTCTTCCTAGGTTCTGGCCTTTCTAGTGAGTTTTTCCTAGCCACCGTGCTTCTACACCTGCATTGCTTGCTGTTTGGGGTTTTAGGCTGGGTTTCTGTACAGCACTTTGAGATATCAACTGATGTAAGAAGGGCTTTATAAATAAATGTGATTTGAATCTATCTAGTCGAATAGAATTGTCACGATCATTATAATGAGTGGACCAAGATGCAGCGTGGTATGTTTCCATCCTCTTTATTAGGTAGTGAAACTCAAAGAAAACAATAAAGCGCAAAACGAAACGTGAAGCTCATGTAGTGCTCGCAGGCATAGACATAGACAAGATCCCACAAAGCACAATGGCTGCCTAAATATGATCCCCAATCGGAGACAACGATAAACAGCTGCCTCTGATTCGGAACCATACCAGGCCAACATAGATATATAATCACCTAGATGACCCACCCTAGTCACACCCAGACCTAACCAACATAGAGAATAAAAAGCTCTCTATAGCTCTCTATGGTCAGGGCGTGACAAGAATCCACAAATTGCGAGCCGAAGATCAATACTTTTACTAAGAGTATTAGTATATTAGTAATTGACTGACCCAGTCTCTCCAGATCTCCTAACAGTACTATTTCTAGGGTCAATTTTAGATCAATGCTATGCATTTTCAGCCATTCCTGAACCTGAGACCAGAAAAAGGCTACCTGAGGCCAATACCAAAATAAATGGTCTATTGATTCTGTATCCTCACAACAAAATCTGCAGAGCTTCGATGATTTCTTGCCCCAAATGTTCAACATTTTGTTGGTGGCAAGAATTCTATATAATAATTTCAGCTGGAAAGCACGAAGTCTTGAATCTTGTGTTGTTTTATATATCAACTCATATACCCTGTACCATGGAATCGGTACATCAAAAATCTCTTCCCAACTATTTTGCAATCTGTATGGCACAGTTGTCAACATCCTGGTCCTCAAATGAAACTGGTATACTTTCCTATTTATGCTATTTTTATTCCCCCATACGTTTTGATCCTTTATATTGGGCAGACAGACCAATCTTTTGAATGAGTGAAGCTTTTAGAGAGAGGTTTATTGCATTTATATTTAATAATCTCAACCCACCCAATTCATATTCATTATATAGATAGGCACGCTTTATTTTGTCTGGTTTATGGTCCCAGATAAAGAAAATAATTTTTGCTAATAGGATTTGAAAAACGAGTCATCAGGAGTAGGTAGCGCCATAAGTAAGTGACTGAACTGAGATATGACTAAGGAGTTAATCAGGGAAATTTTCCCATAAACATACAGGTATTTACCTCTCCATGGTTGCAGGATCTTGTCTATTTTTACAAGTTTTCTTTTGAAATTAATTGTGGAGAGCGTATTAATATATTTTGTGATAGGAATACCAAGTATGTCTACTTCACCATCAGCCCATTTTATCGGTAAACTGCAGGGTAACGTAAAAGTTGTATTTTTTAAAGATCCAATCCGTAATATTGTACACTTATCTTAATTAGGTTTTTGTCCAGAGAGTACAGAAAAGTTATCTAGATCTTCAATGAGACATTGCAGACKTGAGTCATCGGCATACAAGGACACCTTTTTTTAAGCCTTTTATTTCTAATCCTCTAATGTTGTTACTGGATCTGATTAATAGCTAGCATTTCGATGGCCGTAACGAATATATATGGTGACAGTGGACACCCTGGTTCAACTCCTCTTGACAAATCAAAACTCTCTGAGAAGTAGCCGTTATTTACTATTTTACATCTGGGGTTGCTATACATTATTCTTTACCCATTTTATAAGAGAATCACTGAAATTGAAAAAATCCAGGCATTTATAAATCAAATCTAGTCTTACTTTATCAAATGCCTTTTCAAAATCTGCTATAAACACCAGGCCTGGTTTCTTAGATGTATCATGATGATGATGTTCTATTATTTCCAGTAGTTGTATATTATCTTCAATATATCATCTTTGTAAAAAACCTGTCAGATCAGGATGAACAATACCTGGTAAAACCCTTTTAATTCTGGGTGCTATGCATTTTGCTCGTATTTTTGAATCACAACATTGAAGTGTAAGTTTTTTAGATAGACTGGGTCTTTATAGTTGCCATCTGGGTCTTGTTTTAATAATAGGGAAATCAGTCCTTCCTGCTGAGTACCTGACAGACTACCATTTCTATAGCATTAGTTAAAACAATCTAACAATGGAGAATTTGGTATATAAAAAATGCTTGATATACCTCTACCGGTATGCCATCAAGCCCGGGAGATTTTCCCGACTGAACGGATTTAATAGCCTCAAAAAGTTATTTCTCTGTAATTTGGCCTTCGCACTAATCTTTCTGTACATTTGTTAATTTTCAATTTTTTATATTATTTGGAAAGAATTCYTTACCGTAATCTTCATTCAGTGGGAGTGTCACGTTCCTGACCTGTTTTCTGTTGTTTTGTATGTGTTTAGTCGGTCAGGGCGTGAGTTGGGGTGGGCATTCTATGTTATGTGTATCTATGTTGGTTAATGGGTTACCTGATATGGTTCTCAATTAGAGGCAGGTGGTTTACGTTTTCTCTGATTGAGAACCATATTAAGGTAGGTTGTTTCACATTGTTTGTTGTGGGTGGTTGTTTCCTGTGTTTGTATGTTCGTACCACACGGGACTGTATCGTTTGTTCGTTTGTTTGTTTGTAGTCTGTACCTGTTCGTGCGTTCTTCATTGTATGTAAGTTCTCAAGTCCAGGTCTGTCTACGTCGTTTGTTGTTTTGTAGTTTGTTTAAGAGTTTTTCGTCTTCGTCTGTTTTGTAAATAAATTTCATTATGTCAAACTACCACGCTGCATATTGGTCATCTGATCCTTCTCGCCTCTCCTCGTCTGAGGAGGAGGACGAAGTAGACGTTCGTAACAGGGAGAGAATGAGACGGAAAAGAGAACATCTGCCTAAAATAGTTAGCTTCCTCTTTTAAAATATAATTTGGAGAATCATAGATGACTACGTCTTCAGTAACGAGTTTCTGCAAATTGTTTTTGTTACCGTTCCTGTATTGGAGATTCAGGAAGAATTTTGTGCATTTTTCTCCACATTCCATCCAGTTTGCTTTATTTTTGTAATAGATTACTTTAGATCATTCTTGAATAAGTTCCTCAAGTCCTTTTTGTTTTTCCTCTTAACCTACTTTGCATCTCTGAGGTATCATTTTTGTTGCTATCTACCTGTACTGTTAGATAATGGATTTCCCTTGTTAGTCTTGTCTCTTTATTGATGAAAATTGAATTGAATGACCCCTGAAGGTACATTTAATGGTATCCCAAACAATAAGGGGATTTGCTGAACCTATATTATAGTGGAAAAATTCAGTTATAAATAATTTTGTCTGAGTTAAAAATAAGTTGTCCTCCAGTAAACTTTGATTACATTTCCAATATCCCCGTCCACGTGGAAAATCTATAAGAGTTATGTGAAGGCCAATTAGATGATGATCCGATCTCATTCTGTCTCCTATTAAAACTTTTTGAACCTTTGATTTAAGATAGGAAGAGACAAGAAAGTAGTCAAGACGACTAGCTTGATTAAGTCTCCTCCATGTAAATGTCACTAGGTCAGGGTTTTTTAGTCTCCAAATATCCGCTATTTCTAATGTGTCCATAATATTTGTGATTTCCCTAAGGTCCATTGAGGTACTTATTAACACTGTGTTATAGTCTCCTACCATAATGAATTGATCATTTGTTGCCTGTAAGTTTAATATATTGTTATAAATGTTTTCTAAGAAGTATAGATCATCCTGATTTGGACCATATAGATTAATGAGCCAAATCTCTTTTTCAACCACTTTCATATTAAAAAAGATCCACCTTCCTTGCAAATCGTTCCTGACTATTTGCACATTCAGATCGACATTTTTGTTAATTAATATCATCACACTTTTTGAATTCCTTTGTCCATGACAGAAAATTATTTCACCACCCCATTCCCTTTTCCACGCAACTTCATCTAAGGATGTAGAGTGAGTTTCCTGTAAACAGTATATGTTATATTCCTATTATGTTAGCCACGTAAAGACTGATCTCATTTTTTATAATCTACTAAACCGTTACAATTATAACTGGCTATACTCATTTCACCCCTTACCATAACTAGATACTATTCTCAGTCTAAATTGACCATAATTAGTTCTTGTAAAGTTACTGCCGTCAGAGTTATTATGACGGTCAAAACTAGAGCTTTCAATGTTTGATATTTAGAATTCAAGAAATAGCTTCTAGCAATATTTGTTTTATTCCCTTGCCTGTTTGCCTGTGAGCCAATGCCACAGATGTTAGAAAACTGAGACAAGATATTATGTGTGTAGTAAATCTGAGTAGGTTGATGTGTATGATATTGGATGTGATTTAGTGAGTATGTACGATATCTGTATAAGAACAAGACTATGTGTGCTGTCCAAATAAATAATAACTCCGCCAATTTGCATGGTTGAGTGTCTATGTGTGTAACATGTAGTGCGTATAGCCTTAAAATTCATGATGATAATTGTAATCCATATCGTAACACCGTCATAGTTGCATCATAATTACCTTTAACAACATTAAAAAACACATCCCAGCATTTCCATAGCAATTGACGTTTCACACGATCATGAAAGAGACCTTGCATTACAGTACAAATGTATTCCGTAGAATATGTTATTGTTCCCCAATGTCCCTATTCTGATTTCTTCCCTTTGCTTGTTGATAACATATATAAACGTGTATACAAATACATTAAAAAAATAGACAAACAAGAAACATATTAAATTATAAAACAGTTCTCGACAATAGAGAGGGAGAGAAGAGAAGAGAAAAGAGAGAGTGAGAGAAGAGAGTGAGATCAGGTGTGTGTGTGTACAGTATGTATAAGTCTGTATGTGTAAGCGATGTAATTGAGTACGTGTTCATATACACTTCATAGTGTTCAGATGTTTTTACAGTTCCCATACCTTGGGGTGGCAGGTAGCCTAGTGGTTAGAGTGTTGGACTTGTACCCGAAAGGTTGCAAGAGCAAATCCCTGAGCTGCCAAGGTACAAATCTGTCCTTCTAAACAAGGTAGTTAACCCACTGTTCCTAGGCCGTCATTGAAAATTAGAATTTGTTCTTAATTGCCTGGTAAAATAAATAAACCTTTTTTTCGTAACCTGAAGTCCCTGTAGAATTTAGTACAGCCACGGTGTTATGGAGCTGTCTCGGAATAGCTGTCCATCTATAAAGAGTTTGTCCACAATGAGAAAGGCACGCTTACCCTTCTCCCTCTGTTGCCTCTGTACTGGATACAGTCTCTTACAATATTCGTTGATCTCACTTGGAAATTGGTCATTGAGACCGAATTTGGTCCCTAGCTCCTTCCCCTGCATTTGATCAGCTCCTTTTGTTGGTAGTGTTCAAATATTGCGATGATCGGTCAGGGACCCTTGGTCTTGTCGCTCTGAGCTCCAAGTCTGTGTACTCGGTGAAAAGCCACCTTGTTTACAGTCTCTATAGGAAGTTTCAAGGCGGATTGCATGAATTCTCTGATCGTGCCCTCTAGATTATTGGATGCGTCCTCAGGAATCCCAGAATTTGTTTTATTTTCACGCATGCCATGACTTTGTATGTCTTGTAGCGACTCCTTCATCAACCTGTTTTCCCTGAGTAGACAATCCAGGTTGGAATCGTGGATTTTGACCTTGGCTGTGTGTGCCTTGTTCTCTCCTTGGAGTGTAAGAATTTCACTCTGGTTAAACTCCAAACTCCCCCTCAGCCCTGCTACCTCCTCACACAACTTTCCCAGTGTTGCATGGATTCCAGCCAGAGCACTAGCCTCTACTTCAACGGTAAATACATCGTCCATGTCTGTAGATGAATCTTTTTTTTTTTTTTTGTCAGGTTAAAACCTTTACAGCCCCGGCGTTCCTCTAGCGGAACTCCTCCCACATTCCACTGAAAAGGCAGAGCGTGAAATTCAAAAAAWWTTTTTTTGAAATATTTAACTTTCACACATTAACAAGTCCAATACAGCTAATGAAAGATACACATCTTGTGAATCCAGCCAACATGTCCGATTTTTTTAATGTTTTACAGGGAAAACACCACGTATATTTATGTTAGCTCACCTCCAAATAGAAAAAAAACACAGACATTTTTCACAGCACAGGTAGCATGCACAAAACCAACCAAACTAACCTAGAACCAAYCAAACTAACCAAGAAACAACTTCATCAGATGACAGTCTTATAACATGTTATTCAATAAATCTATGTTTTGTTCGAAAAATGAGCATATTTGAGGTATAAATCAGTTTTACATTGCAGCTACCATCACAGCTACCGTCAAAAATAGCACTGAAGCAGCCAGAGTRATTATAGAGACCAACGTGAATTACCTAAATACTCATCATAAAACTTTTCTGAAAAATCGATGGTGTACAGCAAATTAAAGACAAACATCTTGTGAATCCAGCCAATATTTCCGATTTTTTAAGTGTTTTACAGCGAAAACACAATATAGCATTATATTAGCTTACTACAATAGCCTACCACACTACCGCATTCATTCATCAAGGCACGTTAGCGATAGCAATAGGCACGTTAGCGTTAGCGAATAAACCAGCAAAAGATATTACATTTCACTAACCTTCATAAACCTTCCTCAGATGACAGTCCTATAACATCAGGTTATACATACACTTATGTTTTGTTCGAAAATGTGCATATTTAGAGCTGAAATCCGTGGTTATACAATGTGCTAACGTAGCATACTTTTCCCAGAATGTGCGGATATTTCTATTAGACTCTCACCTATTCTGACCAAATAGCTATTCATAAACATTACAAAAAAATACATGTTGTATAGGAAACGATAGATCCATTAGTTCTTAATGCAATCGCAGTGTTAGAATTCTAAAAATATCTTCATTACGACATAAGACTTAGTTATGGTAAGGGAATWACCAAAACCTGAGCGCAAAGCTACTAGTACACAGTTCGACAGATATATGAAATAGCATCACAAAATGGTTCCTACTTTTGCTGATCTTCCATCAGAATGTTGTACAAGGGGTCYTTTGTCCAGARCCGTCTTTGTTTGGWWTCAGAAYGTTGTTTTTCCCTCTTGAATTAGCAAGCACACTGGCCAAGTGGTGCTAAGCTCTCCTTCGTGAACAAACGCAAACAACGCAACACGCCTAACGTCCCGAATAAATTTCAATAWTCTAATAAAACTATATTGAAAAAACATACTTTACGATGATATTGTGACATGTATCAAATAAAATCAAAGCCGGAGATAGTATTCGCCCATAACGACAGCTTTCCAGTAGGCAATAACAGGTCCCTCCACGCGCCTTCCAGAAAACCTAAAATGGGGGACACGTCATTCCAAGAGGATGCATTATATCTCAGACAAAGTAATCAACTCATTTCTCCTCTCACTTCCTCTTGACATCTAGGGGAAGGTGTATGACATGCACGTGTAGTCATACGTATCATGCCCATTTATAGGCAGAACCTTGAACACAGCATCGATTTCAGACTTTCCACTTCCTGGTCAGAAAGTGTGCTGCCAAAAGAGTTGTGTTTTACCCACAGACAAAATTCAAACGGTTTTAGAAACTAGAGAGTGTTTTCTATCCAATAGTAATAATAATATGCATATTGTACGAGCAACAATTGAGTACGAGGCCATTTAAATTGGGCACATTTTATCCAGGCTACTCAATACTGCACCTATAGCCCAAAGAGGTTAAAGTTATTTTGTGAGGTAGTCGGATCTTTCCATGATGGAGTATGTTGTTCCTCCATAGTGTAAAGCTGTTGGTACTCGTCAATTTCCCTCAGGATCTCCTTAGTATCCAGGTTGGCTCTTCACTGCAACCAGTTGTTTTACGAAAATATAACAATGATTCTTTCCCATGACGATGACAGGTGTCTGTAGTCTAGCCAGCTAGCACTCACGGAATCCACGCAAAAAATGGAACACAAACTTGCAGTCCCAGCCATAAAGACAAACCACGTCGTGGAATCCTTAGCAACAAAACTTTGGTTCTGAATAAAATCTATCTAATTAAAAATATTTAATATAAACAACAAACCGAGTGTAGACAGTACAATGTTCTGTTGCGTGCTCTGATGATGTATGTTGCGTGATGACGTCACCTGACACCTAATCGTCTAATCGTCTAACTTTTTGGTGATTCAGCAAACGCTCTTATCCAGATCGACTTACAGTCAGTACATTCAACTAAGGTAGATAAACTACAACATATCACAGTCATAGCAAGAAAAAATATATTTCTGTAACGGTTACTGAGAATGTTAATATAGTAGAAGTGGCCTGTTGGTTTATTCGGTAGATTGGACTACTTTGGATATCATCGCTGCTTTGAAAAAGCTACCATAAGTGCATGTGACAGATGGGAGCAAAAAAAAATATTCTAGGTTGCAATCGATTTAAAAAGTATAGTTGTGATAAAATGCTTACCTCATTGAGAATGTTTCTGCAGTTGAAGTTTGTCCATAGAATCAATGACTCAAAAATACTTATTTTCAATRTCTGTAAAATACATCTTTTCAACTTTCATTCAGAACCGAAAATTTACCTGATTTAAATGTTGAAAAATACGTATTTTCATAATCCGTAAAATACGCATTTTCAACGTCCTGATTTTACCTTTCATCCAGAACCCAAAAAATGTACCTAATTTCAAAGTCTCTTTTAAATGTCTTTTCAACATCCTTTTGCTTACTGGGATATATCACTCCTTCAAAACACTGGCAGACAAAACAGCTTTCAGTTTAGCCATGTTTTCAATCAACTTTAATTTATACCACATTCTAATCTACCTGCAGCTCAGATGCTTGATGATACATGAGAGCAGTCTAGATTGATTGACCTCTGCTTTGCCCAATAGAGCTGTCAGTAAAAGGAAACATAATTTGGCAGCCATTTTGTCTGAAGATGTTCTTGAAAACTGACAGCGTATAAGGTGTAGGACAGAGCAATGACAGCCTTTTGACCTAGCACGTAAAACAGAGGAAGTCCTAAAATGGACACAGTGTATTTGACCCATCATAG
Source organism: Salvelinus sp. IW2-2015 (assembly GCF_002910315.2). Taxonomy (NCBI): domain Eukaryota; kingdom Metazoa; phylum Chordata; class Actinopteri; order Salmoniformes; family Salmonidae; genus Salvelinus; species Salvelinus sp. IW2-2015. The sequence goes on along the minus strand of NC_036854.1, from coordinate 24,725,578 downwards.
ACTTTACAGTGTTTCTGTATTGATCCAATGCTCCAACACGGCAAACATTTTATGACATCTGCACAACACAGACAGAGCAGAGCACAACTTTCCTAATGAACATGTGTACTGGGAAGAAGGGAAAGTTGAGCATATGTATTATTCTGCATTTAATGAAGAACAAGAATGCTTGGCTAATTAGACAGAACTAGAGCGAACTTGTTATGTGCTGATGCTGTTTGAGGAAGTTGAGGAAGCACTGCATGGTAGAATAGCAAAACAGCTGAGGAAACAAGGGAAAAGACTCTACAGTATGTAGCTAGATTGTTTTCCACCTCTTTAAATCGAATCAGGATATGCAGGAGAGGGAGAGTGCAGAAATATACAACTTTGATCAGGAGAGGCTCAGACAGGTGTTTAGCCAGGTAATTAGGTGGTATATGCATTTCAGTTTTCTCACATTTAATGATGTGATGACTCACTCTGCTACAGTACATGCCACAGTACAGCACAACACCCACATTACCTGACCAGTACCCAATCAATGTACCTAATCACAAACTACATAAACATATTCCTGTAGCATACTGATGTTAACGAGCATTACTGAAATCAATAAATATCTAATAAACAAATATCTCCACCTGCGAAACTACCATTTTGTTCCTTGTCTTTTTAATTTGAACTGTTCTATTAAGAGATGTGTGGCCACCGGCAACCTCTGGTCACCTTGGTGATGACAAACACTCCTACTGCCATGACATCATCCCAGTGATAAAGTAGGGGAGGGGAGATTAATAATAACATTAGGCTCAATGAGCTGTTTAAACAAGTCTACAAGATAATGCGTTAGCTGAGACGAAATAAAGACACAAAGTAAAACACTGTTTGAACTAACATTTAGACTGAAAGTGTTGCCATTTTCAATGACGGTAATTATACCGAGAACAAACCGCTGTGCAACAGATGAGCTATTTGTTTTAATTCTCTACTTATTTCTCCCTACTGCTGTGTCTCTTTAGACATGTGCCGTGTGTACAATCACACCCCTGAGGACTCCAGCCACTAAAAGAGGGCTCTTTCAATAATAAGCAGGCCCTCTTCTGACCCACAAATAGAGCTCGCTGCCCACTCAAACCGTACAAATGTTATAATCTGGCCACAAAGATATGTTTACAAAAATAATGTCAACATATATAAAGTCCATCATTCCCAAGGCACAGATTTGTTATGTCTTGTGTTCTGCAAATGCAGCTCAAATCTGGGCAATGTGTCAGCCTAATAATTACCCCAAGGCATTGATCTTGAGTGGGAACATGTTTGGGTATGTTGTATGGCTACAGTACTTCTTAGTAAGTAAGTGTTCTTACGGCCTTTCCTCTCTGGACAGGAATAGTTCCCTATAAGAATAAATCACTCATGTACAAAGAGGTACAAAGAAACCCCAGGGACTAGGGTGGTTGGATAAGGCCTCAATCTGCAACCGTGGGTTCTCTAGGGGGCAATGATAATCCATCCACTGCCCAGGACTCTGTCTACGGGAGAAAACAGGCAGAATGCAGAGCACTTAGAGCCAAGTGGAGAGTTTACATTACATTACCATGACAACGTACTGGTATAGAAGGATAGGAATCACCCCACTATGTGCAGTTGGACAGAAACGGTACAATCAGATAGAGATAACTAATACAATGATTTCTGTGTTGTTGGTTACATATTCAGTGGTTATTTTTTTCTTGAAGTCTAAATGCTTACAAAGTAATGAGATGGAAGCAATTCTCTGAATTATGATTCAAAGAATACACTGATGGACTAGTTAATTCATTTATTTGAATAACGTCAATCTAATCCCAATAGGGTCTATGATTCAGATAATCAATCTAAACCCAATAGGGTCTATGATTCAGAGAATCAATCTAATCCCAATAGGGTCTATGATTCAGAGAATCAATCTAATCCCAATAGGGTCTATGACTCAGAGATCAATCTAAACCCAATAGGGTCTATGATTCAGAGAATCAATTAATCCCAATAGGGTCTATGATTCAAAGAATCAATCTAATCCCAATAGGGTCTATGATTCAAAGAATCAATCTAATCCCAATAGGGTCTATGCAGACAATGCACTACAATAAAGAAGGAACATTTTCTGTCCGTATATTTGTGTTGTTCTGCACCTCGATTCAAAACAATACTCTCCTAATTCAATAGTGTAAGAAAAGGAATAATTTAATGACCTGAAAATATTGCGCATTGTTTGTGTTGTTTCTGGGGCGATTATAATCCAAATAAAGGAGTAATGTCCCTATTGTGATCAGATCAATTCAGCCCCAATTTCGATGCCAGTTGCATATGTTAATCATAAAGATTTTCTTAAAGATTTTCTTAAAGATTTTCTCATTTAGAATGTACTTTTTGTTCAGAGCCCAGCACTTCTAGCCAAGCCTCCTCCATGTCATCAATCTCGCTCACTCTCTCTCGGTCTCTCCCTGTCTCTCCCTAACCCTCATAATGTCAGTCACATCTCAGCCCTACACTTGTCTGTCTATGAGGAATGTAAAAAAGTAGCTTACCCGGTCCATAGAAAGCTGCTCTATCTGCACCGATTGGTGGATAGGAAGCTTCTCTGTCTGTACCGATTGGTGGATAGAAAGCTTCTCAGTCTGCACAGATTGGTGGATAGGAAGCTTCTCTGTCTGCACCGATTGGTGAATAGGAAGCTTTGTCTCCACCGATTGGTGGATAGAAAGCTGCTCTATCTGCACCGATTGGTGGATAGGAAGCTTCTCTGTCTGCACCGATTGGTGAATAGGAAGCTTCTCTGTCATTTAATGAGCTAGAATTCTCCAGATTAAGTGCTCTCTAGAGAAAGTGTCCCAAAATAGCTTCTTGACAGAGACAAAAATATTTTTGGAACACTTAGGTCCTACGAACATTAGGCTTGGTGGCTGGATCAGACTGACACTGGTGATGGGGGAAAACATTGATCCAGTTACATATCACAATATTAGATTTTTTACCCTTAATTGGCAGTTACAGTCTTGTCCCATCGTTGCAACTCCCATACAGACTCTGGAGATGCGAAGGTCGAGAGCTGTGCATCCTCCGAAACACGACCCCGACCAAGCTGCACTGTTTCTTGACACAATGCCCACTTAATCCGGTGTGTTGTGAATGTTTTGTAATGTTTTTAAAATTGTATAAACTGCCTTAGTTTTGCCCGGACCCCAGGAAAAGCAGATGCTCCTTTGGCAGCAGCTAATGGGGATCCATAATAAATACAAATACAAATACGGAAGCACCAACACAGTAGACCTGGCAGACCGTGTATGAGCGCAGCCCACCACAGGAGTCACTAGAGCATGATGGGACAAGGACATCCCGGCTGGCCAAACCCTCCCCAATTGTTTGCAGCCTCAGAACTCCGGTATTTTTCATCCTGTAGCTTGTTCTGCATCTTCTTTTTAAAACGTGAGCCAACATGTTTTCAGCACTTGTATTCCTCTTGTCTCTCTGTAGAAATACATATAGAATCATGAGAATCGCAATACATATCGTATCGGCACTTAAGTATTGTGACATTATCTTATCGTGCGGTCCCTGGAAATGTCCAGCCCTACCTGACACCAATAGATTTTGCTTTTGAATGTTTTCAATTATAGCTTTTGTATGTATTTTTTGCATTAAGAGGAATCTTTAGGAATGAGATATTGATAACTGTTTTAACTTACGGAACTAGTAATGATGCACTTTCACCACAATAGTCATTAGTGTTTACAGATGTAGCATCTTAATTTGAGCCACAATAGAAATTAACATTTACAGATGTAGCATCTTAATTTGAGCCACAATAGGCGTAACCATTTACAGATGTAACATCTTCATTTGAGCCACAATAGGCATTAGCGATTACGGATGTAGGGTCTTAATTTGAGCCAGTGTGCTGCAGTAGGAAAATTTAACCTGCAGCAAAAGGAATTATTATGTGGATTATGTGGACATTTTTAAAACTGAAGCCTCCTGCAACAGGGTGATGAAATGAAGATCCTTCATCTGAATGACATTAATGACCACGTTCAAATCAGTCTTTCTCCAAAAGCAGAAACTTGTGTAGTTGGTATTCATGCAACACAAACTATCACCGTCAGAGTTATCAAACTCAGTCAGGATGCTTGACGTAAAATATTACCAGGCATCACATTATAAAGCATATACTCTTAGAAAAAAAAGGGTTCTTTGCCTGTCCCTGTAGAATAACTATTTTGGGTTTCATGTGGAATGGTTTCGACATGAATCCCAAAAGGCTTCTACCTGCAACCAAAACGGGTTCATCAAAGGGTTCTCCTATGGGGACAGACTACAGAACCCTTTTTAGGTTCTAGGTAGCACCTTTTTTTTTCTTCTAAGAGCATAGGGCTCAGCAAGAGCATGAGATATGTTCCTCTTATAGTGAAAAGCAACGTATTTCAGTGGAGCGAAGAGAGGTAAGACACCCGCGTGTATGTCAGAAGCAGCTACTGTAATTACAGTCGGATGTGGAACCTCATTACCCATCTATTCAGCGTAGATGTTTCTTCAATTTCCCTTTGAACAATGAAACGTGTCATGTTTTAAAATAATCCAACGGGATAGCACCGTTAGCTGACTGGGATCCAACTGGGTTATATAAAACAATTAGCATATCTACCAGCTCTATCTGTAGCTGCCGGATGCAGTTTTCCCTCATTTCATTTGAAATCAAAGGTTAATTTAATGTTAAGGTTAATTGACCAATTAGGGTGCAGCACTCTTTCTGACCTTCTCTGACTGATTGGTATCAGACACATTGATCCTGAGAGCACTGCGGTGCTGGTAGAGCTTTAAGACACTGATTACATGACGGGATTACAGCAGCAAACCCCAAGGCGCACAATTTGTGATAAAAACAGAAAAACATTGTTGTGAAAGAAACTAACAAGAGAAAAATGAATACATTTTCCTTTACAATGGTGTAAGACCTGACCCCGCTTGCAGAAACTGCAGAAGGAAATTACGTTGACCACGATAGACAGTACATGTCTCCATTTGCCCTATTGTTCGATGAAAATGTTTTAGCAAGTTAACTTCATGATTGTGACCAATTAATTGATATGAATGTTTTACAAGTTATTAGAACTGTTTATCAGCCTTATAATATATATTAGTTAATTAGAGAGATTCAAGCGATTTTCTGGTACGTTTGTTTACTCAGCCAGCAGTTCCGAAAGTATCGCTCATGAGCCAAAAGTGGTCCCTGTAAATTGTGTTCTACGTTACTTATGTGCAGATATGTGCACCACGTCATTGCTCTCTCTCTCGCTCTGCTGTGCGTGCATCATGTGACTCTTGCTAGCTGTCACTCAAATGGCAAGGGGCTGAAACTCGAACTGTACTTGCTAGCGGGCTGGCCCACACGGGGGGGAAAGTTTGGGGAAAATGGCAAAGCACAGCTTCCATAAAAACTGTCGCTTTCAAACTAGGGATTCCGTGGCTAATTGAGGCAAGACAGTAAATCTGCTCATAGATTATGCACATATGAACCACACATTGACACATCCAGCCCAAAGCGAGAGGTTTAAAAATACTTACTAATCCCCAAAGTTCCGGAGCATGTCTTTAATGGGGCCTATGTAAATGACCTTTAAACATTGTGGTTGAATTATTTTGACATTGATAGTTTTGAATAATGAAAAATAAAATAGATGATATAAAAACAAAAGCTGTATCAAACCAAAACACACTGCAGGCTTCTCAGAGCAGAACCACAATGCTTTAGGATGATCGTTTCTGAAAAGATGGGGGGAAAAACGAACCCACAGCACAGTGCTGCTAGGTGAGATGACTGGACCATTACAGACAGAAAGTCTGTGACCATCATTTCAGTCGGTTCCCCGGCATCAAGTAGCATAAGAAAGAGAAATGAGAGTGACAGGAGGAGACAGGTAATTGCTGCTCAGAGGACAGAATGAGGGCACTTGTGCGTGGAGAGACATTCAGATGCTCCTCGGTATTTCAGTTCTGATCATTTTCTTCAAGCAGCCGATAGGGGGGAGATTATATAACATCACCCTGACCTCATCCACACCTTTCTCAAACTTGGTTGCGTAACAGCGCCATTGTGTAACCCATGAAAGGAATTGCCAATCTGAATGTGAATAATTTGAGGCCCATTCCTTCAGAAACAATTGACGGCGCAACTGCTGTAGCCACTCTTGATCAAGCTAGGTAGCGTGTAGCGAGTCTGTCAACAGCACACCCTGTAGTAGACGTAGGCTGGGTTTGGCAGGATATCTGAGTTGAAATAACACCATGTGGCTCTTGTTTTCTACACATTTCTCTGTCTAGGAGGCTCGTAATACTGATGTCATGTGTTGGAAAATAGACCTGAGAAGAATGGAGACCGTGCATCACTTAGCATCATAATGGGAGTTGAATGCCACTTTGCATATCCCTGAAGTATTGTGTATGGTGGTTGAGTAATTTTGCCATCTGTTAACAGCATTGACACAATAATTTGTCATTGGAAACAGCAGGACCAAAATGGACATGTTTACTGGTGATCCATTCACACAATGTAAATATCATTGGACTTAACAGGATATATCTTCAACTCTTTACACCAGTATTGACAACAACACTAGTGTACACTATGTTAATATAATGTAGCTATTTAGATTGGGAAGGAGTTCATTGTAGAGAACTGGTTTGATTAATGAGTTTGGAAGGGGTGAGTTTGAGTTTTCCTACCAGACACGGTTCTTGAAATTGCAGTTGGAGAAGCCTGAAGGATCAATATTTGTTCTTTTCAAAACAATACAGCAGAGAAAGGTCATGGAAATTTACTCCAATATTGGATGTGTGAGATCAAAATTACTGCGGCAGAAAAAAACTATACAATCCGTCTCAATGGGTATTTGGAATTCAACTCACCGCCGAAATTGTCTACTTAAGTTAACTTAAGTACTTAACTTAAAAAACTTAAGTTTTTTCCCCCCTCTGATAACCAGGTGGTGAATCGCATCTCTGCATGTCTGGCAGACATATCAGTGTGGATGACGGATCACCACCTCAAGCTGAACCTCGGCAAGACGGAGCTGCTCTTCCTCCCGGGGAATGACTGCCCGTTCCATGATCTCGCCATCACGGTTGACAACTCCATTGTGTCCTCCTCCCAGAGYGCTAAGAACCTTGGCGTGATCCTGGACAACACCCTGTCGTTCTCAACYAACATCAAGGCGGTGACCCGTTCCTGTAGGTTCATGCTCTACAACATTCGCAGAGTACGACCCTGCCTCACRCAGGAAGCGGCGCAGGTCCTAATCCAGGCACTTGTCATCTCCCGTCTGGATTACTGCAACTCGCTGTTGGCTGGGCTCCCTGCCTGTGCBATTAAACCCCTACAACTCATCCAGAACGCCGCAGCCCGTCTGGTGTTCAACTTTCCCAAGTTCTCTCACGTCACCCCGCTCCTCCGCTCTCTCCACTGGCTTCCAGTTGAAGCTCGCATCCGCTACAAGACCATGGTGCTTGCCTACGGAGCTGTGAGGGGAACGGCACCTCCGTACCTTCAGGCTCTGATCAGGCCCTACACCCAAACAAGGGCACTGCGTTCATCCACCTCTGGCCTGCTCGCCTCCCTACCTCTGAGGAAGTACAGTTCCCGCTCAGCCCAGTCAAAACTGTTCGCTGCTCTGGCACCTCAATGGTGGAACAAACTCCCTCACGACGCCAGGTCAGCGGAGTCAATCACCACCTTCCGGAGACACCTGAAACCCCACCTCTTTAAGGAATACCTAGGATAGGATAAAGTAATCCTTCTAACCCCCCCCCCCCTTAAAAGAGTTAGATGCACTATTGTAAAGTGGTTGTTCCACTGGATATCATAAGGTGAATGCACCAATTTGTAAGTCGCTCTGGATAAGAGCGTCTGCTAAATGACTTAAATGTAAAATGTAAATGTTAAGTGATAATGCCAGAGAAGCCGGTGTTTGCAGGATATATTGGCACGGGTGTTGTTAGGCCCGAGACAAAATCGAGGGCAGGCAAACTTGCCGATATATCCTCCAAACACCGGCTTCGAGGGCATTATCACTTAAATACAACGGGTTACCAACATATTCAAATAATGATTGAAATATTTGCATTCAAAACTTTGTTTGGATTAATTTATTCATACTGTTTCATGCTTCCACAAGATATAGTCCTGACACAATTATACTGTAGGTTTGCTACCGAAGCCATTGTAGGTCATTGTAAAATGTATTTCTGTCACATCGCGGATGTCTGGTGATAGACAAACCCAAGCAAATAGAAATCGGCTGTGATGAAAGCGAGGAATATCTGATAGGAAGGTGTCACGCCCTGACCTTAGAGATCCTTATTTTTTCTCTATGTTTGGTTAGGTCAGGGTGTGACCCGGGTGGGAGAATCTATGTTTTCTATTTCTTTGTGTTTTTGACTAAGTTTGCTTCCCAATCAGATGCAGCTGTCTATCGTTGTCTCTGTTTGGGGATCATATATAGGTTGTCATTTTCCGTTTGGGTTTTGTGGGGAGTTATTTTCTGTTTAGCTGTTTTCTTGCCTGACAGAACTGTTCGCTTTCGTTTTCTACTTTGTTATTTTGTTGTGGTGTTCAGTTTTATTAAAAATCATGAACGCCTACCACGCTGCACCTTGGTCTCCTTCTTCAACCCACGACAGTCGTCGAAGGTTAGRGCTAAATAGAAATCGGTTGTGATGAAAGCGAGGAATATCTGATAGGAAGGTTAGGGCTAAATAGAAATCGGTTGTGATGAAAGCGAGGAATATCTGATCGGAAGGTTAGGGTTAAATAGAAATCGGTTGTGATGAAAGCGAGGAATATCTGCGGAGGTTAAGCCTTTCATACATTGAAGCCTTATGTTAGGAATCAAAAGGACAACGTAACAGTACAGTAGGTTAAGTCATTAAATATGAACTGAAATCCAATTTATATTCAGTCAATAAAAAACAAGTGCCATTTGAGAATTATTAATTGAAACCGTAATATCAACTGGTCCACAAATGCTATTAGGCCACCGAAACATATCTTACGTTATGAGCGGCGGGGTCACAGCGGCGCTTTGCACTGACAAAATATGTGATTGCTGCTTGTCCCTCTCAGAGAACGTTTCTTTGTGCTTGATAAGCATGGGATTTCTCATGGAGCCACGCTGCGTTTTGGTCCGATCCTTGCTCCTCTTCAGACGAGGAGGAAGACGAGCGTTACAGCTAGTTGTGCTGCGAGATCAGAGCTGAATGTTCTATAGGTATTCTACAGTTTGAATAGCTGTATAATGGCTGAGCCTTGTTTTTATAATAATTTTGCAGACAATACTATTATTTCCTGTGCCCTTATCACAGTCAAGCCACATCTATTTTATAGTAAAAAAAAAACATGATGTAATATAATAATATTATTATAACTGGAACAGTTATTCATTATCAAATCGTGATCATTTGAAACGGGGCTCAAAAAACCATCAGGGTTACAAAGCAAAATCTGTCTTCTTTTTGATATAAAGACGTTTGATTTAGTTTATTCTGCCTGGTCTTTCGAATTTTCTACATGGTTGAACATTTCCACATTGAACACTGCATGATGGTGAATTACGGTCATAACATCTGTTTGGCGAGCTGGCCTAGGCTTAATGATTCTGATGAAAATACTCTCTTCATCTTTAACAAACTAAGGTTTTCGCATATTTTCAGGGTGGAACTTGTCTATATTTAGAGGGGTTATAGATTATGCAAGGGGTAGGATCTGGCCCGCAGGTGGTTTGAGTAAAAAACAAATAAACCCAACATACTTTCAAATGACTGAAACCAAATTGAAACTGTGCATTGATCAACTGTACATTCACACAGTTTCTTGACTGTGTCCAGATTGCTTATAACCATGGAAATGAAAGCTAGATAGTATCCAAAATTCCAAAAACGATGCATAGATAGAGGGCTATTTATTTATTGTTTCCACAGCGAGGAAATATAAAACATTTTCAGTGCGGCCCTCCGGCCCTCTTTGAAGACAGTAACGCGGCCCCAGGGCAAAATGTATTTGGCAACCCTGGCCTAGGCTAACCAATTCTAAATGGCACTAGCAGTTTGCAAAGTAGCCTAAGTGGAAAATAGACAGGATGCAATTATTCCAAAACTTCAGCTCGTGGTTGGAACACATATTTCCCTACTTCAATCCATTTTGAATTTGCTGGGAAAAAAACATTGTTATTTGGCAAGGCTTGAAGCTTGTGTATCCCATCAGTTGGATACGTTTTTGTAGGCCTAATGGGGGCCTGGGTGCACACTCAGAATGCATGTGTGTAGAGGGAGCGGTCTGAACGCAATTGAGTGAGTGAGACAGAGAGGGAGAAAGGGAATTTAGGGAGAAGAACTGTGTGATGCTTGGCTTGGTTTCTTTTTTTGTTGTGCCCCGCAAATTCACATGTACACATGGAACACTAGAATCAAAGCAAATTCACATTGTATATTTTTTATGGACACAATTTCACTTGCATGTTCGGGCAGCCACAAAGCACATTCCACCAAATACTTTTACAGTATTAGATTTATTTTTTTAAATCTGGTTAAATATTGAGTTTTAATGTCCATTCGAGTACTCGATTATGCATGCTCATCCCTACTGCGAAGTGGGCTTTTTATATATTTTTTAAAAGCAGCATCACCAGCGGCATGGGCATTAGGGGCAGCGCCCCACTTGTGATTGATCCCAAAAAATAAGTAATTGTACTTAAAAATAAATATATATTGTGTAATTCATGGATTGTTTTAGATGCTCATAAAAGTTTTCAGTTACTCACTACTCTGCCCCTCAGTGACTGCTAGCTCAGCCTCAGTAACTGCTAGCTCCGCCTCCGCCTTCGCCCAATCCTCGGGCGCTCAAATCTGTGTCCATTCACTCAAAACTTCTGGGTCTGCTCTAGTCTCCTCCTACCAATGAGTCTCTCGCGCCAAAATGTTTACTTACTTACCACACATGAGACTAGATCTAATCTATCAGATACAGATGGCACTAAAGCAAAAAGCTAATTGTAATGAACTTATAAATTAAAAATAATATAACAGTAATAATATAAGTATGGCCAATTATGTTGTTTACCGCTGACGTTGTTCATCAGGTACTACTGTGGGTGACAGGGCGACATGTTGTGTGGACTAAAACAGCATAAAATCGGTTGTATCACAAAGCATTAAATTAATTAGCCAGGTACAATAATTCATTTTTTGGGTCAAATTAACCAGTTAGCTATCTACCTTTGATAAGCAGATAGCTAGCTGTAGCTTGCTAGCCAGTTAAGTCCCATACCAAATTCAAGCGTTTTTTAAACTAATATCGGACTAACTCAGAAATGTGAAGTTATTTCAGAATTAAAGTTAACTGGCTGACCCATTATGCTTTGTGAAATTATGTTAGTTAGCTAGACCCAGTTAGATCATTTTTGTTTCATTTATTGTATCAGCTTGTTGCATTCTCTTTTGTGCAATCGTGTTCTTTAGTGAGCTGCTTGTTCCAAATGTATAATCTAATTTGTTCCAAACAGTGGCAGCATGTGCAGCTGTGGTCATCCGGTTTTTGACATGCAAAAGTGGTATAGGTGTATTTATGTGGTTGTTCAAATGCACAGATCGCTTTATATACATTGAGAATATGTACATTTAAGAACACTGCTCTTTCTATCACATAGACTGAACAGGTGAATCCAGGTGAAAGCTATGATCCCTTATTGATGTCACTTGTTCAATCCGCCTCAATCAGTGTAGATGAAGGGGGGAGACAGGTGAAAGGAGGATTTTTAAGCCTAGAGATAATTGAGACATGGATTGTGGATGTGTGCCATCAGAGGGTGAATGGGAAAGACAAAATATTGATGTGCCTTTGAACGTGGTAATGGTAGTAGGTGCAAGGCACACTGGTTTGAGTGTGATGAGAACTGCAACACCGCTGGGTTTTTCACGCTCACCAGTTTCCCATCCATATCAAGATTGGTCCAACACCCAAAGGACATCCAGCCAACTTCACACAACTGTGGGAAACATTGGAGTCAACATGGGCCAGCATCCCTGTAGAACGCCCCGGATATTCAGCCAATCAGCGGCCCCCGCTGAGCACCACTCTCAAGCAAGGCCCCTCCAAAATACCAAGTAAAGCTTGTCATAAAACTGACCATGCTCTACTAAGTGAACTACAGAGGACCATGTTCTACTGACTGAACTACAGAGGACCATGTTCTACTAACTGAACTACAGAGGACCATGTTCTACTAACTGAACTACAGAGGACCATGTTCTACTAACTGAACTGACAGAGGACCATGGTTCTACTAACTGAACTACAGAGGACCATGTTCTACTAACTGAACTACAGAGGACCATGTCCTACTAACTGAACTACAGAGGACCATGTTCTACTAACTGAACTACAGAGGACCATGTTCTACTAACTGAACTACAGAGGACCATGCTCTACTAACTGAACTACAGAGGACCATGTTCTACTCAGTGACACCCTGAATGTCAAAGAAGAGTCAAATGAGTTGGCAAATTAAATGAATAATCTCAAAGGTGGATTTAATTGCAATATGTCGTAACAATGTGCTAGATTAGATCAATATATAGGATAAAAAGTTTTATCCACTTTTGCACTTCTGTGAAGGAAAATATTTAATTCATGAGTGGGCTGATATTCAAAGATGTTGAGAGTCTGGCTATCTTTAAATCAATCATTTCCATGTAATGCCTTTGAAAGCTTGAGTTAATTATTTGAAATGCATTAAACATCAAAGTTTAGCATTCTCAAAGAGATGAATTGACATTTTTGATTAGTTTGTGTTAACAAAGTTCTAATCACTGTGCTCTCTGTGGGTTTGTCAAGAAAATGTTACACCACGCTAGGCATGCGTTTTGTATTTTTATCAAAGGAAAGAGTGGGAAAGCACATTAAGTGTACAACACGTTAAGAACACCTGCTCTTTCCATGACATAGACTGACTGGGTGAATCCAGGTTAAAGCTATGATCCCTTATTGATGTTACCTGTTCAATCCACTTTAATCAGTGTAGATGAAGGGGGAAGAGACAGGTTAAAGAAGGATTTTTATGCCATGAGACAATTGAGAGAATTGTGTGCGTGTGCTATTCAGAGGGTGAATGAGCAAGACAAAATATTTAAGTGCCTTTGAACGGGGTATGGTAGTAGGTGACAGACGGACCGATTTGTATCAAGAACTGCAACACTGCTGGGTTTTTTACGCGCAACAGTTTCCCGTGTGTATCAAGATTGGTCCACCACCCAAAGGACACCCAGCCAACTTGATACAACTGTGGGAAGCATTTGAGTCAACTGTGGGGGCCACAAAAAAACAGAATTTATAATGAGGTGCCACAGTGGCTGCTTACCCACAACCATATTCAGAATAAATTGGTAGGATAACTGGTCCCCTTGAGTACCAATGCCAGCAAGTCAGACCAGCTACAATCAGTAAGAAGGTTAGAGACATAACAAATCAAATTGCCCTTGACAACAGCGACAGAGTAGTTAGGAGTCACTCAGAGTGCAACACGGGGAAGGGAATCTCCAGTGCACTCTTCCAATGGTTAACACACATGCCACTAATAAATAGAACCCTCCATTCAGGAGGAAAGTTATTAGGAGTCATGAACCATGATCACACCGCGTACGACTGGTCCAGTACTTAAAGAGGTCTTCCGTCGTGAGGTTAGCTCCTCCGCCGATAAAATAGCTATGAAAGACTTGTTCATACCTATCGCCACTACAATATTGGAAAACACAGTGACTCGTAGTAAAACCACTACAGACTCCCTCGACACCAATTCTGACTGACCTCCAAGGCATTGACCTGAAAATTACCTGATTACGTCAGACTCATTTTGAACAAGTCTGCCTGGATACTTGGTTTTCTTCCCTTGACAGGCGCGCTTGTTTAAGCATAAGCGCACATGCACAGCGGAACATCCAATTAGGATTTATGCTAGGATCACTTAAGGGTCCAAGCAAAATGCCAGCCTTAGTAAAGTTGAACATTTACTTTGAGGCCTTTGACTCTACAGCTACAGTACTCACCAGTTTTCTTCCCAGAGGTCCATAGGTCATCCCTGTAGGCTGCCCAAAACTAGTGCCTTACAGCTGTAGACTTATCATATAGCTATCAACTTAAGATAGTGCCTAAGCAACACAGCAAGTAGGAAAACCCTAGACATGACATTAGAGACAATGCCATGATAGTCATTTTGCCAGGACATTGGACTTACATAGAATACAGTCCAATTAGATGATTTTGGTGTGAGAACTATATATTGTATATCTTTTGTTTATGCTTTCATTCCTTTCTGTTCAGTTCCTTTGTCACTTAGGTAGCGATAGAGCCATAAACAAATGAGTGAGCGTTCATGTGCAAAGGATTAGCATTTAAATTAATATAATTATCAACTGTGAAGTGATCCCTTTTGTCTTTCCCGCTCTCTCTCAGTCCACACCCACTTCCCCTTGTCCACCAAGCCGTCATATCGGCTTAGCCCACTAGGGAACATTTATGCATTTCTGTGATTATTTAGTTAGTTAGTAAATCAATTACTAAGCCAATTTGTGTATGGATGATTCGTAGTAAAGGCTGAGTTTGTGCAGATAACCAACAATTTACAATGTTTGGAATGAGACTGACGTAAGGTAAATAATAAATCATTAATAAGAAGACTAATTGTTCAGATATTAACATATCTGAAGAGTTATATTAGGACAATTATAACTTTGTAATCTGAAGATTTTCCTTGGTGCCCCGACTTCCTAGTTAATTACATTTACATGATTAGTTTAATCACGTAATAATAATTACAGAGAATTGATTTGATAAAATAACAGTCTTCACTTTTAATGATGCCAAAGACACGACAGGGGTGGTGTTGCTGTCTATATTCAGAACCACATTCCTGTAAAGCCTAGAGAGGATCTCATGTTAAAAACTGAGGAAGTAATATGGCTACAGGTTAATCTGCCTAACCTAAAGCCCATTCTTGTGGGAAGCTGCTATAGACCACCAAGTGCTAACAGTCAGTATCTGTATAATATATATGAAATGCTTGATAATGTTTGTGATATCAACAGAGAAGTATATTTTCTGCGTGATTTAAATATTGACTGGCTTTCATCAAGCTGCCCACTAAAGCAAAAACTTCAAACTGTAACCAGTGCCTGCAACCTGGTTCAGGTTATCAGTCAACCTACCAGGGTAGTTACAAACAGCACAGGAATGAAATCATCAACATGTATCGATCACATCTTTACTAATGCTGCAGAAATTTGCTTTAAAGCAGTATCCAAATCCGTAGGATGTAGTGATCACGGTATCGTAGCCATACCTAGGAAAATCAAAGTTTCAAAGGCTGGGCCTAATATAGTGTATAAGAGGTCATGCCATAATTTTGAAAAAAAGGCTTACTCGACTCCATCATTCATTGAATCAAAACCCACTGATCATTCATCATAAAACCCCCTGATATTGCCAACTACTTTAATTACTTTTTCATTGGCAAGATACACAAACTTAGGTATGACATGGTGTGGGGGCTGTGCTTTGGCAAAGTGAGTGGGGTTATATCCTGCCTGATTGGCCCTGTCCGGGGGTATCGTCAGATGGGGCCACGGTGTCTCCTGACCCCTCCTGTCTCAGCCTCCAGTATTTATGCTGCAATAGTTTATATGTCTGGGGTATTTCTCCTGTCTTATCCGGTGTCCTGTGTGAATGTAAGTATGCTCCCTCTAACTCGCTCTCTCTCTTTCTCTCTTTTCTCTCTGCTCTCTGAGGACTTGAGCCCTAGGACCATGCCTCAGGACTACCTGGCCTGCGACTCCTTGCTGTCCCCAGTCCACCTGCTTTCCTCAGTCCACCACAGTCCACCTACTGCTGCTCCAGTTTCAACTGTTCTGTCTGTGGCTATGGAACCCTGACCTGTTCACTGGACGTGCTACCTTGTCTCGGACCTGCTGTTTTTGACTCTCTCTCTCTACCGCACCTGATGTCTCTAACTCCGAATGATTGGCTATGAAAAGCCAACTGACATTTACTCCTCAGGTGCTGACCTGTTGCACCCTCTACAACCCCTGTGGTTATTATTATTTGACCCTGCAGGTCATCTATGAACGTTTGAAAATCTTGGCCATGTACTGTTATAATCTCCAGCCAGAACAGGACTGGTCACCACTCAAATCCTGGTTCCTCTCTCGGTTTCTTCCTTGGTTCCTGCCTTTCTAGGGAGTTTTTCCTAGCCACTGTGCTTCTACATATGCATTGCTTGCTGTTTGGGGTTTTAGGCTGGGTTTCTGTATAGCACTTTGTGACATCGGCTGATGTAAAAAGGGCTTTATAATTACATTTGATTGATTGAAATTGGATTGACATGCCAGCAACAAACACTGATACTACACATCCAAGTRTATCTGACCAAATTATGAAAGACAAGAATTGTACTTTTGAATTGTGCTTGACACATTTATGAAATTGCTTATTCCAGTTACTAATAAGCACACACCTATTAAGAAAATGAGTGTAAAAACTGTTGAATATCCTTGGATTGATGAGGAATTGAAAAAGTCTATGGTTGAGAGGGATGAGGCAAAAGGCATGGCAAATACATTTGGCAGCCCAACTGACTGGCAAATGTACAGCAAATTAAGAAATCATGTAACTAAACTAAAAAAATAAAAATAAAATGAACTATACTATGAAACAAAAATAAATGATATAAAGAATGATAGTAAAAAGCTTAGGAGCACCTAAATTACATTTTTGTAAAAAAGGCTAACTCGGCTCCATCATTCATTGTTTCAGATGGCTCATTCATCACAAAACCACAAAATCACAAAAAATATTGCCAACTACTTTAATTACTTTTTAATTGGCAAGATAAGCAAACTTAGGTATGACATGCCAGCAACAAACGCTGACACTACACATCCAAGTATATCTGACCAAATTACGAAAGACAAGAATTGTACTTTTGAATTTCATAAAGTAAGCGTGAAAGAGGAGAAAGAATTATTGTTGTCTATCAACAATGACATGCCACCAGGGTCTGACAATCTGGATGGGAAATTACTGAAGATAATAGCGGACAATATTGCCACTCCTATTTGCCACATCTTCAATTTAAGCCTACTAAAAGGTGTGCGCCCTCTGGCCTGGAGGGAGGCAAAAGTTAATCCCCTACCTAAAAGTAGTAAAGCCCCCTTTACTGGCTAAAATAGCCGACCAATCAGCCTGTTACCAACCTTTAGTAAACTTCTGGGAAAAAATATGTTTGAGCAGATACAGTGCTATTTAACAGTAAACAAATTGACAACAGATTTTCAGCATGCTTACAGGGAAGGACACTCAACAAGCACAGCACCTACACAAATGACTGATGACTGGCTGAGAAAAATTGATGATAAAATGATTGTGGGGGCTGTCTTGTTCGTCTTCAGAGTGGCTTTTGACATTATTGATCATAGTCTGCTGCTGGAAAAAAATATGTGTTATGGCTTTACACCCCCTGCTATAATGTGGATAAATAGTTAATTGTCTAGCAGAACACAGAGCGTGTTCTTTAATGGACGCCTCTCAAACATAATCCAGGTAGAATCAGGAATTCCCCAGGGTAGCTGTTTAGACCCCTTCATTTTCTCAATCTTTACTAATGACATGTCACTGGCTTTGAGTAAACCCAGTGTGTCTATGTATGCGGATGACTTAACACTATACACGTCAGCTACTACAGCAACTGAAATGACTCCAACACTTAACAAAGAGCTGCAGTTAGTTTCGGAATGGGTAGCAAGGAATAAGTTAGTCCTAAAAACTAAAAGCATTGTATTTCGGACAAATCATTCACTAAACCCTAAACCTCAACTACATCTTGTAATGAATAATGTGGAAATTGAACAAGTTGAGGTGACTAAACTGCTTTGAGTAACCCTGGATTTTAAACTGGCATGGTCAGAACATATTGATACAACAGTAGCTAAGATGGAGAGAAGTCTGTCCATAATAAAGCACTGCTCTGCCTTCTTAACAGCACTATCAACAAGGCAGGTCCTACAAGCTCTAGTTTTGTCGCACCTAGACTACTGCTCAGTGGTGTGGTCAGGTGCCACAAAGAAGGACTTAGGAAAATTGCAGGTGTCTCAGAACAGGGCAGCACGGCAGGCCCTTAAAAGTACACGGAGAGCTAACATTAATGACATGCATGTCAAGCTCTCATGGCTCGAAGTGGAAGATAGATTGACTTCATCACTGCTTGTTTTTGTAAGCTGTCTGTTTAAAATACTTGCACACAGCTCAGAAACACATGCATACCCCACAAGACATGCCACCAGAAGTGTCTTCACAGTCCCCAAGTACAGAACGGATTATGGGAGGTGCACAGTACTACATAGAGCCAGTACTACATGGAACTCTATTCCACATCAGATAACTGATGCAAGCAGTAGAATCAGATAAAAACATGTAAAAAATATACCTTATAGAACAATGGGGACTGTGAAGAGACACACACAAAGTTACTGACACACATATACRCATGCATTGTAATATTGTTGTATGGTGGTAATAAACATTTTGCATTGTAGATATGTGGTAGTGTAATAATGTTATATGATGTACTGTTCTATATTTTGTTTTTATATGTAATGTAAGTGCTTTAATATGTTTGGACCCCAGAAAGAGTAGCTGCTGCCTTGGCAACAGCTAATGGGAATCCCTAACAAATACAAATACAAATTAAATGTGGCTTTGATTTCAGCCCATGTAAATTTATGTGTCAATGTGAGGGTATTGCTTCCGGCTAAAGATGTGTGTTATGGCTGTAACTCATTGGGCATGAGTCTTCCTCTATGTCCCTGTCTTGATTGAGTTAAACTATGACATTGTGAGTACGTCATCTCTGTTGAGATTTTACATAACTTATTTTAACTATGATGATACATGATGCCACAGTCACAACAACAACCACTGGTCGACAACAAATATGATGACTCACGTAACAGTCATACATCCCGAAACTTTAAAGAGAAACTCAACCAACATTCCAATTGTTATCTTCAGCACACTCTTAGAAAAAATGAGCTACATAGAACGTAAAAGGGTTCTTCAGCTGTACCCATAGGAGAACCCGTAGAATAACTATTTTTGTTCCAGGTATAAAACTTGTGGTTCCATGTAGAACCCTTTTGGACTCCATGTAGAACCCTCTCCAAAWGGGTTCTCCATTGAACGAAAAAGGGTTCTCCTTTGGGGACAGCCGGAGAACCCTTTATGAACCCATTATGAACCCTTTTTTCTAAAAAGTGTATATGATACAGCAGGTTATTATGTTTCCTATGACTCCTGGCTCTTATGAAACCAAATTATAGCAGCCATTCACTGTTACGAGAGCTGCCATGGGATGGAACGAAAGTTAGAAATGTGTCATTCTTTACATAAGAAGTGAGGCTGGGTGAAGTATTTCCCCCCTATCTGTAGCAACAAGCAACAAGTTATCCATCCCTGCTTCCCCCCTCTCCCTTCTATTCTATTGATTTTTCTGTAAACCAGTTGATTTAGTGATCGTTTGAAGGATTTCCCCGTCTATAAGTTATCTCCTTCAAGTGTTGAGCTTAGCTTTTCAACCACAAATGCTTCTACCTGGCTAGTATTATTATATCAATAAAGGTTAAAAAAAACATGGCTGTTGATTAATGATCCCTCGTACACTCCACTGGCTTCCAGTCAAAGCTCACCTCCACTTCAAGACCCTGCTGCTTGCCAACGGCGTAGCAAGGGGAACCACCTTCAGGCTATGCTCAAACCTTACACCCCAACCTAATCACTATGTTCTGCCACCTCTCTTGGCCCTCGCACACTCCACTGGCTTCCAGTCGAAGCTCCACTTCAGGACCCTGCTGCTTCCAACGGCGTAGCAAGGGGAACCAACCACCTTCAGGCTATGCTCAAACCTTACATCCCAACCTAAACACTATGTTCTGCCACACCTCTTGGCCTTTCCACCCCTATGGGAGGTCAGCTCCCGCTCAGCCCAGTCAAAGATATTCTCTGTCCTCCCACCCCATTGGTGGAACCAGCTTCCCCCTGACGCTAGGACAGCAGAGTCCCTGCCAATCTTCCAAAAATGACTGAAAACCCACCTCTTCACAAAATATCTTGACTGATCCCACAGTGCCCACACCCCCCCAACCACTTCTAACCCCCTGACCACCCCTTATCTCCCCAAAATAAAAAACACCCCCTGCTTTTCTTGAACTAAGCCTCACTTTTGTATTTTCTTACTAGCACTGACAGCTACTTTATTGAGAAAAACTGTACTTACTATGACCGTAATATGTGTTTGTCCCACCTATCTACCTTAAGATGACTGCAATAACTGTAAGTCGCTCTGAATAATAGTGTCTACTAAATTGCTAACATGTAAAAGAGGTGCAGTAGTAGTCATTTAAAAAAATCTAGAATGTAGTTCACCTGTATAAAATGTATGCCAAAATATCTTCAAGCAGAGCAGATTTAATGATGAGTACTTTTTATGTACATCGCTAGCCGGCTACCACCCGGTTAAACAAACCCTGCACCTTAGAGGCTGTTGCCCTATATACATAGACATGGAATCACTGGTCACTTTAATAATGTTACTCAACCCTGCACCTTAGAGGCTGCTGCCCTATATACATAGACATGGAATCACTGGCCACTTTAATAATGGAACACTAGTCACTTTAATAATCTTTACATACTGCTTTCCTCATCTCATGCGTGTATACTGTATTCTATTCTACTGTATTTTAGTCAATGCCACTCCGACATTACTCGTCCTAATATTTATACATTTCTTAATTCCATTCTTTTACTTTTAGATGTGTGTGTATTGTTGTGTTAGATACTACTGCACTGTTGGAGCTAGGAACACAAGCATTTCGCTACACCCGCAATAACATCTACTACAAATGTGTATGTGACCAATAACATTTTATTTTATTGGATTTTATTAACAACTTTTGTTTTATTCATTTAACAATTAATATATTATTTAATTAACTTTTACAGCCCATAGAAATAGTGGACTAGGTTGCAAGTGCAAGTGATGCCTAGTATGGATTCCAGTGCTACTTCATCCTTGGGTAACTCTAATGATTAAAAACAAATCTTCCTCTATTAGAATTCTTCATGAACTATGTGTAAGCTGAGCTCCTTAGACATGTGTATTATGAATGCCGTCAGAACCGTCTGTATGGTCTGATTGTCTCCTCTGTAGACTCCAACATCTGAATCTCTTGACAGGCTATTCATCTTTTATCTTTCGGTTTTAATATCTCCCGTTTACAACTTATGTAATGTGAGGTTGAATTACAAGTTGGGATATTTTCTGAACTTTTTTTATTCACTTTCATCTGATTATTTTGGGTTTGTTGCTACAGATAGGGGGGAATTACTTCACCCAGCCTCACTGCTTATGTAAAGCATGACACATTTCTAACTTTCGTTCCATCCCATGTCAGCTCTCGTAACAGTGAAAGGCTGGTATAATTTGGTTTCATAAGAGCCAGGAGTCATAGGAACCATAATAACCTACTGTGTATTCAGTAATATATACTGTAGTTAACAATTGGATCGTGGTGGATATTTTTTTTTTTTACAGTGGTATGATGTATGACTGTTATGTGAGTCACCATATTTGTTGTCGACCAGTGGTTGTTGTTGTGACTGTGGCATCAGGTACAGTTGAAGTCGGAAGTTTACATACGCCAAATACATTTAAACTCAGTTGTTTCACAATTTCTGACATTTAAAACTTCTTCAGGATAGGGCCTATTTTTCTCCACTTCCTGTCTGACTGACATGTCCAAGCGTTTGTGTGTTTATCAATCACTAGACAAAACACTAAGAAAAGCTGTAACGACTGTTCTCCTCCTCGTCTGAGGAGGAGCAGGGATCGGACCAAAACGCAGCTTTTGGGGAATACATAATGAGATTTTATTGAAACAAGACGAACACGAAACACACTTGATAAATTACAAAATAACAAACGACGTAGACCGACCTGAACATGAGAACTTACATATAACGAAGAACGCACGAACAGGAACAGACTAGACAAACGAAACAGTCCCGTGTGGTACAAACACTGACACGGAAGACAATCACCCACAAACAAACGGAAGAGCGAATGGGGGCGCGATTTCTTTGTGGGTGGGTGTCAGTTTCGCACCTGAACTTTCGAGCTTGCTTTCAAAACAATCACAGCGGGGAAGCGAGCACACACATCTCCATTTACATTATGAACAAATCCTCTGCCTGACCCTCTCAGTTGGGCTGTGTTACACTGGACACACAAACAAGTGGACAGATGTTGAAAAATATTTTGAGCTGTGAGCGGCTGATACCGATACAGAGGAAAGCACATCGGTTGGTAAATTTCGATCAGAGCGTAAATAATAGGTTTGTCACAAATCAAATCATACGGAAATAACAGACGATAGACAGACAGAGTATCTGAAACGAGGGCGCTGAAAGTCGGGAAGCAAGTTCAAGGAGTGAGTGTTTTAATAAATGAATGAAACAATAAACACGAACACGAACAACGCACCGACATGAAAACAGAGTCAATAACACCTGGAGGAAAGAACCAAGGGGAGTGACAGATACAGGGAAGTAATCAGGAGGTGATGGAGTCCAGGTGAGTGTCATGCGTGAGACGATGGTGAAAGGTGTGCGGGATAATCAGCAAGCCTGATGACCTAGCGGCCGGAGAGGGAGTATACGTGACAATATCTTATTTCGAATCAACAAATGGTTGTAAGATAAATGTTTTTGGTGCCGAAACTGTTACAGCCAGTACAATAGAAGAGGTCAACAAACAGTACAACACTGTTACAGCCAGTACAATAGAAGAGGTCAACAACAGTACAACACTGATACAGCCAGTACAATAGAAGAGGTCAACAACAGTACAACACTGTTACAGCCAGTACAATAGAAGAGGTCAACAACAGTACAACACTGTTACAGCCAGTACACTAGAAGAGATCAACAATAGCACAACACTGTTCGCCAGTACATTTATAAGAGGTCACAATAGCACAACAGTGATATAGTACACTACAATAGAAGAGCTCAACAATAGTACAACACTGATATAGCACAGTACAGTAGATCTTTTATGGCGACATCTCTCAGTAGCTGAAAATGTAAACCTGAAAACTCAGTCTTCCGATGGGACAACATAAGGCATTTGCTATCTCTGTTATGTTGCTTTAGACACTTTTTTCCCCACTAAAACATATCCAAAACTGTGTATACCCTGTTGACTGAGCTTTCGTCTGTACAAGAGAATGCAATGAATTAACACATTCAATCGCAATGCTCATAATAACGGTTATTCCAAGCTCATTAGTACAAGACACAATAGAGAGAGCAGAAAGTGCTCTGGAGAAGTCTTTGAAAAAATGGAAAACTAATTTGGTTGGATGGACTACACAGTCTTTGCCTGCAGAAGACGAATATGTCATTAGCCTGGATAAATTGTAAATTGTTTTAAATCCATAGAGTGATACATACATTATGTAAAACAGCTCGGATCAGAGCTGGTCCATAGCTTAAAAGCATACAGGCTACACTGCAATTAATTTGAAATGATAGTTCATAGAGACAAAAGAAAAGCTCGTAAAATTGTTTTTTTTATACTCATATGACCATGCTCGCATGACTAATCTGGTTTGATAAAACTTTGAGTTGTTTAAAAATTAAATATCCTCTCTGGGATTTTAATACATACTCATTGTTCTTTTAATGTTGATGCCAACTAAAATTACATTTAAAAGCGCTTGCGAGCTAATCAAATAGAAAACACTCTCCGAATGATTTGCAGTGTATGTTAAAAACGCGTTGACCTTTCATGTTAAACAATTGTAAGTAATATGTAAAATGTGTACTTACTGAACCTAAGTAATTGCCATGCAAATACACAACAGTACGGTAGGTATTAGGGACACTTACTGTTATGTGGGACCAATCTTTCTGAAAGAACACAGAGAATTCAGAAAATCTGATTGGCTGATTAGATTTAAGGACAGGCCAATGAGAGCCTCCCGAAGAGAGTTTTCATGCCACGTGTATTAGGGATGGCAAGCTTTTAATTCATTGCAGCCCAAAGGTGTCCATTGATTTTTCCATCAAACGCCCAAATCTTTTATTTACAGTGCATTCGGAAAGTATTCAGACCCTAGAATTTTTGCTAATTTTGTTACGTTACAGCCTTATTCTAAAATGGATTAACCACAAAAAAAATGTATCATCAATCTACACACAATATGCCATAATGACAAAGTGCAAAAAGGTTTTTAGAAATGTTTGCAATTATATTTAACATTTAAAACAGAAATACCTTATTTACAAAAGTATTCATACCCTTTGCTATGAGACCGAAATTGAGCTCAGGTGTGTCCTGTTCTATTGATCATCCTTGAGATGTTTCTACAACTTGATTGGAGTCCACCTCTGATAAATTCAATTGATTGGACATCATTATATAAGGTCTCACAGTTGACAGTGCATGTCAGAACAAAACCAATCCAGGATTGTGTCGAGGCACAGATCTGAGGAAGGATACCAAAAAATTTCTGCAGCATTGAACTTCCCCAAGAACTGGCCTCCATCATTATTAAAGAAGAAGAAGTTTGAAACCACCAAGACTCTTCCTAAGCTGGCCGCCTGGCCAAACTGAGCAATGCGGGAGAAGGGCCTTGGTCAAGGAGGTGACCAAGAACCCGATGGTCACTCTTGACAGAGCTCCAGAGTTCCTCTGCGGAGATGGGAGAACCTTCCAGAAGGACAACCAACTCTGCAGCACACCAAATCAGAGTGTCCAGACCAAAGCTACTCCTCAGTAAAAGGCACATGACAGCCCGCTTGGAGTTTGCCAAAGCCACTTAAAGATTGTCAGACCATGAAAACAATATTCTCTGGTCTGACGAAACCAAGATTGAACTCTTTGGCCTGAATGCAGGCGTCATGTCTGGAGGAAACCTGTCACCATCCCTAAGGTAAAGCACGGTGGTGGCAGCATCATGCTGTGGGAATGTTTTTCAGGGGCAGGGACTGGGAGACTAGTCAGGATCGAGGGAAAGATGAACGAAGCAATGTACAGAGAGAATTTTGATGAAAACCTGCTCCAGAGCACTCAAGACCTCAGACTTGGGCGAAGATTCAACTTCCAACAGGACAACAACCCTAAGCACACAGACAAGGCAACGAAGGAGTGGCTTTGGGAAAAAGTCTCTGAATTTTCTTGAGTTGCCCAGCCAGAGCCTGGATTTGAACCTGATCGAACATCTCTGGAGAGACCTGAAAATAGCTGTGCACTGACACTCCCCATCCAACCTGACAGAACTTGAGAGGATCTGCAGAGAAGAATGGGAGAAACACCCTAAATACAGGTGTGCCAAGCTTGTAGCGTTATACACAAGAAGACTTGAGACTGTAATGGCTGCCAAAGGTGCTTCAACAAGTTTGAGTAAAGGGTCTAAATAATTATGTAAATGTGATTTCAGCTTTTTTCTTTTTTTTTGCAAAAATGTCTAAAAACCTGTTTTTGCGTTGTCATTATGGGGTATTGTGTGAAGATTGATAGGATATGGCTGTAAAGTAACAAAACGTTGAAAACATCAAGGGGTCTGAATACTTTCTGAAAGCACTGTACCATTTGCCACCTATCCAAAACAAGCTCCAAACCATTATTCACCATTTAGTTATGCAGCACTGGGTCAAGTATTAATTTCTCTGAAGTGGCAAGACCTCCCTGGTGATAGTTTGGTCACAGCAAGCATGTTTTTCTGTCATTATTCAAATACATGACAACCCTCTGGTCCTCTCCAGGTACACTTGTCTTACTTAATAAGTGCCGGCGCGACCCGCAAGACAAATTATGATATTACAGGTCGAAGCGTCGCAAGCTGTTTATCGTGCCCAGGATTCAAGTCGGTCATAAGTCGCTCCTGGGACAGGCGGTTTGTAACCAGGTAGCGGCAAACTCTTTTTACAGCTTCTCCCCAGTTTAACCATTAATTTGTGCTGTACCTGCTGCCTCTTAGTATTTCCTAGCAGTGTTGACGTTCATAAAACATTCACTAGAGGATGTTGGTATTAATGAAATATGTCTTTGAGTTCAGCCCACGTATAGTTATGAGTCAGTGTGAAGGTATTGCTTCCAGCTAAATGTATGTGTTATTGCTTTAAGCCATTAGGTCTTCCTCTATGTCCCTGTATTGATTGAGTTCAACTGAGATGTTACATTATTTGAACTTTGATGATACAGTCGGAGGTTTACATACACTTAGGTTGGAGTCATTAAAACTCATTTTTCAACCACTCCACAAATTTCTTGTGAATGGCAAGTTCAGTTAGGACATCTACTTTGTGCATGACACAAAGTAATTTTTCCAACTATTTTTTACCGACAGATTATTTAACTTATATTTCACTGTATCACAATTCCAGTAGGTCAGAAGTTTACATACACTAAATTGACTGTGCCTTTAAACAGCTTGGAAAATTGGCTTTAGAAGCTTTTGATAGGCTAATTGACATAATTTGAGTCAATTGGAGGTGTACCTGTGGATGTATTTCAAGCTCAGTGCCTCTTTGCTTGACATCATGGAAAATCAAAAGAAATTAGCCAAGACCGCAGAAAAAAATTTTGTAGACCTCCACAAGTCTGGTTCATCCTGGGGAGCAATTTCCAAACGCCTGAAAGTACCACGTTCATCTGTACAAAACGTAGTACGCAAGTATAAACACCATGGGACCACGCAGCCGTCATATCAATCAGGAAGGAGACGCGTTCTGTCTCCTAGAGATGAACGTACTTTGGTGCGAAAAGCGCAAATCAATCACAGAACAACAGTAAAGGACCTTGTGACGATGCTGGAGGAAACAGCTACAAAAGTATCTATGGCCACAGTAAAACAAGTCCAATATCGACATAACACTGAATGGCCGCTCAGCAAGGAAGAAGCCACTGCTCCAAAACTGCCATAAAAAAGCCAGACTACGGTTTGCAACTGCACATGGGGACAAATATTGTACTTTTTGGAGAAATGTCCTCTGGTCTGTATGAATCAAAAATAGAACTGTTTGGCCATTATGACCATCGTTATGTTTGGAGGAAAAAGGGGGATGCTTGCAAGCCGAAAGACACCATCCCAACCGTGAAGCACAGGGGTGGCAGCATCATGTTGTGGGGGTGCTTTGCTGCAGGACGAACTGGTGCCCTTCACAAAATAGATGGCATCATGAGGCAGGAAAATTATGTGGAAATATTGAAGCAACATCTCAAGACATCAGTCAGGAAGTTAAAGCTTGGTCGCAAATGGGTCTTCCAAATGGACAATGACCCCAAGCTACTTCCAAAGTTGTGGCAAAATGGCTTAAGGGTAGCTGTTGTCACGTTCCTGACCTTATTTCCTTTATTTTGTCTTTGTTTAGTATGGTCAGGACGTGAGCTGGGTGGGCATTCTATGTTATGTGTTTCTATGTTTAGGTTCATTGTTAATTAGCCTGATATGGTTCTCAATCAGGGGCAGGTGTTTTACGTTTCCTCTGATTGAGAACAATATTAAGGTAGGCTGTTCACGCCGTTTGTTTGTGGGTGATTGTCTTCCGTGTCAGTGTTTGTACCACACGGGACTGTTTCGTTTGTCTAGTCTGTTCCTGTTCGTGCGTTCTTCGTTATATGTAAGTTCTCATGTTCAGGTCGGTCTACGTCGTTTGTTATTTTGTAATTATCAAGTGTGTTTCGTGTTCGTTCTTGTTTCAATAATTCTCATTATGTATTCCCCAAAAGCTGCGTTTTGGTCCGATCCCTGCTCCTCCTCAGACGAGGAGGAGAACAGTCGTTACAGAATCACCCACCTACCAGGACCAAGCAGCGGTGGAGAAAGCAGCAGCAGCGCACGAAGGAGGATGGACATGGGAGGACGTTTTGGACGGCAAGGGTTGCTACACATGGGAGGAGATCCTGGCTGGAAAAGATCGCCTCCCATGGGAACAGCTGGAGGCAGTTAGGAGAGAGAGGCAACCGGAGAGAGGAACCGGCGTTATGAAGGTACGCGGCTAGCACGGAAGCCTGTGAGTCAAGCCCAAACATTTCTTGGGGGGGGGGGGGGGGGGGATAAAGGGTAGTGTGGCGAAGTCAGGTAGGAGACCTGCGCCTACTCCCCGTGCTTACCGTGGAGAGCGAGAGTACGGGCAGACACCGTGTTATGCGGTAAAGCGCACGGTGTCTCCTGTACGTGTCCTTAGTCCGGTGCGGGTTATTCCACCTCCCCGCACTGGCAGGGCTAGATTGAGTATTGAGCCAGGTGCCATGATGCCGGCTCAACGTGTCTGGTCTCCAGTGCATCTCCTCGGGCCGGCATACATGGCACCAGCCTTACGCATGGTGTCCCCGGTTCGCCAACACAGCCCAGTGCGGGTTATTCCACCTCCCGCACTGGTCGGGCTACGGGGAGCATACAACCAGGTAAGGTTGGGCAGGCTCGGTGCTCAAGGGACCAGTACGCCTGCACGGTCCGGTATATCCGGCGCCACCTCCCCGCCCAGCCCAGTACCACCAGTGCCAACACCACGCACCAGGCTTCCTGTGCGTCTCCAGAGCCCTGTTCCTCTCCACGCACTAGCCCTATGGTGCGTGTCTCCAGCCCGGTACCACCAGTTCCGGCACCCGCACCAAGCCTCCTGTGCATCTCCAGAGCCCTGTTCCTCCTCCACGCACTAGCCCTATGGTGCGTGTCTCCAGCCCGGTACCACCAGTTCCGGCACCACGCACCAAGCCTCCTGTGCGTCTCCAGAGTCCTGTGCGTCCTGTTGCTGCTCCCCGCACTAGCCTTAAGGTGCGTGTCCTTAGCCGGTACCTCCAGTTCCGGCACCACGCACCAGGCCTACAGTGCGCCTCAGCGGCCAGAGTCTGCCGTCTGCCCAGCGGCGCCTGAACTGCCCGTCTGCCCAACGCCGTCTGAGCTGTCCGTCTGCCAAGCGCCGCCTGCGCTGCCCGTCTGTACTGAGCCTTCAAAGCCGCCCGTCTGTCCTGAGCCTTCAAACCGCCCGTCTGTCTGAGCCTTCAAAGCCGCCCGTCTGTCCTGAGCCTTCAAAGCCGCCCGTCTGTCCTGAGCCTTCAGAGCCGCCCGTCAGTCAGAAGCCGCTAGAGCCGTCCGCCAGACAGGAGCCGCTAGAGCGTCTGCCAGACAGGAGCCGCTAGAGCCGTCCGCCAGACAGGAGCCGCTAGAGCCTTCCGCCAGACAGGAGCCGCTAGAGCCGTCCGCCAGACAGGAGCCGCTAGAGCCGCCCGCCCAGCCATAGCGCAGCCAGAGCCGTCCGCCAGCCATGAGCAGCCAGAGCCGTCCGCCAGCCATGAGCAGCCAGAGCCGTCCGCCAGCCATGAGCAGCCAGAGCCGTCCGCAGCCATGAGCAGCCAGAGCCGTCCGCAGCCATGAGCAGCCAGAGCCGTCCGCCAGCCATGAGCAGCCAGAGCCGTCCGCCAGCAATGAGCAGCAGAGCCGTCAGCCAGCCATGAGCAGCCAGAGCCGTCAGCCAGCCATGAGCAGCCAGAGCCGTCAGCCAGCCATGAGCAGCCAGAGCCGTCAGCCAGCATGACAGCCAGAGCGTCCGCCAGCCATGAGCAGCCAGAGCCGTCGCCAGCCATGAGCAGCCAGAGCCGTCAGCCAGCCATGAGCAGCCAGAGCCGTCAGCCAGCCATGAGCAGCCAGAGCCGTCAGCCAGCCATGAGCAGCCAGAGCCGTCAGCCAGCCATGAGCAGCCAGAGCCGTCAACCAGCCATGACCACCCAGAGCCGTTAGACAGTCCGGAGCTGTCCCTCAGTCCGGAGCTGTCCCTCAGTCCGGAGCTGCCCTCAGTCCGGAGCTGCCCTCAGTCCGGTGCTGCCCCTCAGTCCGGTGCTACCCCTCATCCCGGTGTTGCCCCTTAGTCCGGTGCTGTCCCTTAATCCAGGTGGGTTCATTTGGAGGGTGGCCATTGGGAGGAGGCTACGGAAGCGGGGATTGACTGTGGTGGGGTGGGGACAACGTCCTGAGCCAGAGCCGCCACCGTGGACAGATGCCCACCCAGACCCTCCCCTATAGGTTCAGGTTTTGCGGCCGGAGTCCGCACTTGAGGGGGGGGGGGGTACTGTCACGTTCTTGACCTTATTTCCTTTATTTTGTCTTTGTTTAGTATGGTCAGGACGTGAGCTGGGTGGGCATTCTATGTTATGTGTTTTCTATGTTTAGGTTCATTGTTAATTAGCCTGATATGGTTCTCAATCAGGGGCAGGTGTTTTACGTTTCCTCTGATTGAGAACCATATTAAGGTAGGCTGTTTCCA
>NC_036854.1:24679914-24695111 GCF_002910315.2 Salvelinus sp. IW2-2015 | reverse complement strand
CCTTCACAAAATAGATGGCATCATGAGGCAGGAAAATTATGTGGAAATTTGAAGCAACATCTCAAGACATCAGTCAGGAAGTTAAAGCTTGGTCGCAAATGGGTCTTCCAAATGGACAATGACCCCAAGCATACTTCCAAAGTTGTGCAAAATGGCTAAGGGTAGCTGTTGTCACGTTCCTGACCTTATTTCCTTTATTTTGTCTTTGTTTAGTATGGTCAGGACGTGAGCTGGGTGGGCTTCTATGTTATGTGTTTCTATGTTTAGGTTCATTGTAATTAGCCTGATATGGTTCTCAATCAGGGGCAGGTGTTTTGTTTACGTCCTGATTGAGAACCATATTAAGGTAGGCTGTTCACGCGCGTTTGTTTGTGGGTGATTGTCTTCCGTGTCAGTGGTTGTACCACACGGGACTGTTTCGTTTGTCTAGTCTGTTCCTGTTCGTGCGTTCTTCGTTATTATGTAAGTTTTCAGTTCAGGTCGGTCTACGTCGTTTGTTATTTTGTAATTTATCAAGTGTGTTTCGTGTTCGTTCTTGTTTCAATAAAATCTCATTATGTATTCCCAAAAGCTGCGTTTTGGTCCGATCCCTGCTCTCCTCAGACGAGGAGGAGAACAGTCCTTACAGAATCACCCACCTACCAAGGACCAAGCAGGGTGGAAAAGCACAGCAGCGCACGAAGAGGAATGGACATGGAGGACGTTTTGGCAGGCAAGGGTTGCTACACATGGAGGAGATCCTGGCTGGAAAAGATCGCCTCCCATGGGAACAGCTGAGAGCAGTTATAGGAGGACAGAGGCAACCGGAGAGAGAACCGGCGTTATGAAGGTACCGGGCTAGCACGGAAGCCTGTGAGTCAAGCCCAAACATTTCTTGGGGGGGGGGGGGGGGGGGTAAAGGGTAGTGTGGCGAAGTCAGGTAGGAGACCTGCGCCTACTCCCCGTGCTTACGTGGAGAGCGAGAGTACGGGCAGACACCGTGTTATGCGGTAAACGCACGGTGTCTCCTGTACGTGTCCTTAGTCCGGTGCGGGTTATTTCCACCTCCCCGCACTGGCAGGGCTAGATTGAGTATTGAGCCAGGTGCCATGATGCCGGCTCAACGTGTCTGGTCTCCAGTGCATCTCCTCGGGCCGGCATACATGGCACCAGCCTTACGCATGGGTTCCCGGTTCGCCAACACAGCCAGTGCGGGTTATTCCACCTCCCGCACTGGTCGGGCTACGGGGAGCATACAACCAGGTAAGGTTGGCAGGCTCGGTGCTCAAGGGAGCCAGTACGCCTGCACGGTCCGGTATATCCGCGCCACCTCCCCGCCAGCCCAGTACCACCAGTGCCAACACCACCGACCAGGCTTCCTGTGCGTCTCCAGAGCCTGTTCCTCCTCCACGCACTAGCCCTATGGTGCGTGTCTCCAGCCCGGTACCACCAGTTCCGGCACCGCGCACCAAGCCTCCTGTGCATCTCCAGAGCCCTTTTCCTCCTCCACGCACTAGCCCTATGGTGCGTGTCTCCAGCCCGGTACCACCAGTTCCGGCACCACGCACCAAGCCTCCTGTGCGTCTCCAGAGTCCTGTGCGTCCTGTTGCTGCTCCCCGCACTAGCCTTAAGGTGCGTGTCCTTAGCCCGGTACCTCCAGTTCCGGCACCACGCACCAGGCCTACAGTGCGCCTCACGGCCAGAGTCTGCCGTCTGCCCAGGGCGCCTGAACTGCCCGTCTGCCCAACGCCGTCTGAGCTGTCCGTCTGCCAAGCGCCGCCTGCGCTGCCCGTCTGTACTGAGCCTTCAAAGCCGCCCGTCTGTCCTGAGCCTTCAAAGCCGCCCGTCTGTCCTGAGCCTTCAAAGCCGCCCGTCTGTCCTGAGCCTTCAAAGCCGCCCGTCTGTCCTGAGCCTTCAGAGCCGCCCGTCAGTCAGAGCCGCTAGAGCCGTCCGCAGACAGGAGCCGCAGAGCCGTCTGCCAGACAGGAGCCGCTAGAGCCGTTCCGCCAGACAGGAGCCGCTAGAGCCTTCCGCGCAGACAGGAGCCGCTAGAGCCGTCCGCCAGACAGGAGCCGCTAGAGCGCCGCCAGCCATGAGCAGCCAGAGCCGTCCGCCAGCCATGAGCAGCCAGAGCCGTCCGCCAGCCATGAGCAGCCAGAGCCGTCCGCCAGCATGAGCCAGGAGCCCGTCCGCCAGCCATGAGCAGCCAGAGCCGTCCGCAGCCATGAGCAGCCAGAGCCGTCCCAGCCATGAGCAGCCAGAGCCTCCGCCAGCCATGAGCAGCCAGAGCCGTCAGAGCTCCAGCCATGAGCAGCCAGAGCGAGCCACCATGAGCAGCCAGCCGTAGCCAGCCATGAGCAGCCGAGCCGTCAGCCAGCATGAGCAGCCAGAGCCGTCCGCAGCCATGAGCAGCCAGAGCCGTCCGCAGCCATGAGCAGCCAGAGCCGTCAGCCAGCCATGAGCAGCCAGAGCCGTCAGCCAGCCATGAGCAGCCGAGCCGTCAGCCAGCGCATGAGCAGCCAGAGCCGTCAGCCAGCCATGGCAGCCAGAGCCGTCACCAGCCAGACCACCCAGAGCCGTTAGACAGTCCGGAGCTTCCTCAGTCGGAGCTGTCCCTCAGTCCGGAGCTGCCCCTCAGTCCGGAGCTGCCCTCAGTCCGGTGCTGCCCCTCAGTCCGGTGCTACCCCTCATCCCGGTGTTGCCCCTTAGTCCGGTGCTGTTCCTTAATCCAGGTGGGTTCATTTGGAGGGTGGCCATTGGAGGAGGCTACGGAAGCGGGGATTGACTGTGGTGGGTGGGGACAACGTCCTGAGCCGAAGCCGCCACCGTGGACAGATGCCCACCCGACCCTCCCCTATAGGTTCAGGTTTTGCGGCCGGAGTCCGCCACTTGAGGGGGGGGTACTGTCACGTTCTTGACCTTATTTCCTTTATTTTGTCTTTGTTTAGTATGGTCAGGACGTGAGCTGGGTGGGCATTCTATGTGATGTTTCTATGTTTAGTTCATTGTTAATTAGCCTGATATGGTTCTCAATCAGGGGCAGGTGTTTTACGTTTCCTCTGATTGAGAACCATATTAAGGTAGGCTGTTCACACCGTTTGTTTGTGGGTGATTGTCTTCCGTGTCAGTGTTTGTACCACATCGTTGTCTATCAATGTTCCTATGTGCAGTTCTTCTTAAATACATTAGTTCTCAGAGATGACTCGCGGGCACCAGTTCGTCCTGCAGCAAAGCACCCCCACAACATGATGCTGCCACCCCTGTGCTTCACGGTTGGGATGGTGTTCTTCGGCTTGCAAGCATCCCCCTTTTTCCTCCAAACATAACGATGGTCATAATGGCCAAACAGTTCTATTTTTGATTCATACAGACCAGAGGACATTTCTCCAAAAAGTACAATATTTGTCCCCATGTGCAGTTGCAAACCGTAGTCTGGCTTTTTTATGGCAGTTTTGGAGCAGTGGCTTCTTCCTTGCTGAGCGGCCATTCAGTGTTATGTCGATATTGGACTTGTTTTACTGTGGCCATAGATACTTTTGTAGCTGTTTCCTCCAGCATCGTCACAAGGTCCTTTACTGTTGTTCTGTGATTGATTTGCGCTTTTCGCACCAAAGTACGTTCATCTCTAGGAGACAGAACGCGTCTCCTTCCTGATTGATATGACGGCTGCGTGGTCCCATGGTGTTTATACTTGCGTACTACTGTTTGTACAGATGAACGTGGTACTTTCAGGCGTTTGGAAATTGCTCCCCAGGATGAACCAGACTTGTGGAGGTCTACAAATTTTTTTCTGCGGTCTTGGCTAATTTCTTTTGATTTTCCCATGATGTCAAGCAAAGAGGCACTGAGCTTGAAATACATCCACAGGTACACCTCCAATTGACTCAAATTATGTCAATTAGCCTATCAAAAGCTTCTAAAGCCAATTTTCCAAGCTGTTTAAAGGCACAGTCAATTTAGTGTATGTAAACTTCTGACCTACTGGAATTGTGATACAGTGAAATATAAGTTAAATAATCTGTCGGTAAAAAATAGTTGGAAAAATTACTTTGTGTCATGCACAAAGTAGATGTCCTAACTGAACTTGCCATTCACAAGAAATTTGTGGAGTGGTTGAAAAATGAGTTTTAATGACTCCAACCTAAGTGTATGTAAACCTCCGACTGTATCATCAAAGTTCAAATAATGTAACATCTCAGTTGAACTCAATCAATACAGGGACATAGAGGAAGACCTAATGGCTTAAAGCAATAACACATACATTTAGCTGGAAGCAATACCTTCACACTGACTCATAACTATACGTGGGCTGAACTCAAAGACATATTTCATTAATACCAACATCCTCTAGTGAATGTTTTATGAACGTCAACACTGCTAGGAAATACTAAGAGGCAGCAGGTACAGCACAAATTAATGTTAAAACTGGGGAGAAGCTGTAAAAAGAGTTTGCCGCTACCTGGTTACAAACCGCCTGTCCTTTAGGAGCGACTTATGACCTGACTTGAATCCTGGGCACGATAAACAGCTTGCGACGCTTCGACCTGTAATATCATAATTTGTCTT
The DNA here is from genome assembly GCF_002910315.2 of Salvelinus sp. IW2-2015. Lineage (NCBI taxonomy): Eukaryota > Metazoa > Chordata > Actinopteri > Salmoniformes > Salmonidae > Salvelinus > Salvelinus sp. IW2-2015. The sequence continues at coordinate 24,690,566 of NC_036854.1, read as the reverse complement.
GCGGGTCGCGCCGGCACTTATTAAGTAAGACAAGTGTACCTGGAGAGGACCCAGAGGGTTGTCATGTATTTGAATAATGACAGAAAACATGCTTGCTGTGACCAAACTATCACCAGGGAGGTCTTGCCACTTCAGAGAAATTAATACTTGACCCAGTGCTGCATAACTAAATGGTGAATAATGGTTTGGAGCTTGTTTTGGATAGGTGGCAAATGGTACAGTGCTTTCAGAAAGTATTCAGACCCCTTGATGTTTTCAACGTTTTGTTACTTTACAGCCATATCCTATCAATCTTCACACAATACCCCATAATGACAACGCAAAAACAGGTTTTTAGACATTTTTGCAAAAAAAAAGAAAAAAAGCTGAAATATCACATTTACATAATTATTTAGACCCTTTACTCAGAACTTGTTGAAGCACCTTTGGCAGCCATTACAGTCTCAAGTCTTCTTGTGTATAACGCTACAAGCTTGGCACACCTGTATTTAGGGTGTTTCTCCCATTCTTCTCTGCAGATCCTCTCAAGTTCTGTCAGGTTGGATGGGGAGTGTCAGTGCACAGCTATTTTCAGGTCTCTCCAGAGATGTTCGATCAGGTTCAAATCCAGGCTCTGGCTGGGCAACTCAAGAAAATTCAGAGACTTTTCCCAAAGCCACTCCTTCGTTGCCTTGTCTGTGTGCTTAGGGTTGTTGTCCTGTTGGAAGTTGAATCTTCGCCCAAGTCTGAGGTCTTGAGTGCTCTGGAGCAGGTTTTCATCAAAATTCTCTCTGTACATTGCTTCGTTCATCTTTCCCTCGATCCTGACTAGTCTCCCAGTCCCTGCCCCTGAAAAACATTCCCACAGCATGATGCTGCCACCACCGTGCTTTACCTTAGGGATGGTGACAGGTTTCCTCCAGACATGACGCCTGGCATTCAGGCCAAAGAGTTCAATCTTGGTTTCGTCAGACCAGAGAATATTGTTTTCATGGTCTGACAATCTTTAAGTGGCTTTTGGCAAACTCCAAGCGGGCTGTCATGTGCCTTTTACTGAGGAGTAGCTTTGGTCTGGACACTCTGATTTGGTGTGCTGCAGAGTTGGTTGTCCTTCTGGAAGGTTCTCCCATCTCCGCAGAGGAACTCTGGAGCTCTGTCAGAGTGACCATCGGGTTCTTGGTCACCTCCTTGACCAAGGCCCTTCTCCCCCGATTGCTCAGTTTGGCCAGGCGGCCAGCTCTAGGAAGAGTCTTGGTGGTTTCAAACTTCTTCTTCTTTAATAATGATGGAGGCCAGTTCTTGGGGAAGTTCAATGCTGCAGAAATGTTTTGGTATCCTTCCTCAGATCTGTGCCTCGACACAATCCTGGATTGGTTTTTGTTCTGACATGCACTGTCAACTGTGAGACCTTATATAATGATGTCCAATCAATTGAATTTATCAGAGGTGGACTCCAATCAAGTTGTAGAAACATCTCAAGGATGATCAATAGAAACAGGACACACCTGAGCTCAATTTCGGGTCTCATAGCAAAGGGTATGAATACTTTTGTAAATAAGGTATTTCTGTTTTAAATGTTAAATATAATTGCAAACATTTCTAAAAACCTGTTTGCACTTTGTCATTATGGCATATTGTGTGTAGATTGATGATACATTTTTTTTGTGTTAATCCATTTTAGAATAAGGCTGTAACGTAACAAAATTAGCAAAAATTCTAGGGGTCTGAATACTTTCCGAATGCACTGTAAATAAAAGATTTGGGCGTTTGATGGGAAAAATCAATGGACACCTTTGGGCTGCAATGAATTAAAAGCTTGCCATCCTAATACACGTGGCATGAAAACTCTCTTCGGGAGGCTCTCATTGGCCTGTCCTTAAATCTAATCAGCCAATCAGATTTTCTGAATTCTCTGTGTTCTTTCAGAAAGATTGGTCCCACATAACAGTAAGTGTCCCTAATACCTACCGTACTGTGTGTATTTGCATGGCAATTACTTAGGTTCAGTAAGTACACATTGTTACATATTACTTACAATTGTTTAACATGAAAGGTCAACGCGTTTTAACATACACTGCAAATCATTCGGAGAGTGTTTTCTATTTGATTAGCTCGCAAGCGCTTTTAAATGTAATTTTAGTTGTCATCAACATTAAAAGAACAATGAGTATGTATTAAATCCCAGAGAGGATTATTAATTTTAAACAACTCAAAGTTTTATCAAACCAGATTAGTCATGCGAGCATGGTCAATATGAAGTATAAAAAAAACAATTTTACGAGCTTTTCTTTTGTCTCTATGAACTATCATTTCAAATTAATTGCAGTGTAGCCTGTATGCTTTTAAGCTATGGACCAGCTCTGATCCGAGCTGTTTTACATAATGTATGTATCACTCTATGGATTTAAAACAATTTACAATTTATCCAGGCTAATGACATATTCGTCTTCTGCAGGCAAAGACTGTGTAGTCCATCCAACCAAATTAGTTTTCCATTTTTTCAAAGACTTCTCCAGAGCACTTTCTGCTCTCTCTATTGTGTCTTGTACTAATGAGCTTGGAATAACCGTTATTATGAGCATTGCGATTGAATGTGTTAATTCATTGCATTCTCTTGTACAGACGAAAGCTCAGTCAACAGGGTATACACAGTTTTGGATATGTTTTAGTGGGGAAAAAAGTGTCTAAAGCAACATAACAGAGATAGCAAATGCCTTATGTTGTCCCATCGGAAGACTGAGTTTCAGGTTTATCATTTCAGCTACTGAGAGATGTCGCCTAAAAGATCTACTGTACTGTGCTATATCAGTGTTGTACTATTGTTGAGCTCTTCTATTGTAGTGTACTATATCACTGTTGTGCTATTGTTGACCTCTTATAAATGTACTGGCTGTAACAGTGTTGTGCTATTGTTGATCTCTTCTAGTGTACTGGCTGTAACAGTGTTGTACTGTTGTTGACCTCTTCTATTGTACTGGCTGTAACAGTGTTGTACTGTTGTTGACCTCTTCTATTGTACTGGCTGTATCAGTGTTGTACTGTTGTTGACCTCTTCTATTGTACTGGCTGTAACAGTGTTGTACTGTTGTTGACCTCTTCTATTGTACTGGCTGTAACAGTTTCGGCACCAAAACATTTATCTTACCAACCATTGTTGATTCGAAATAAGATATTGTCACGTATACTCCCTCTCCGGCCGCTAGGTCATCAGGCTGCTGATTATCCCGCACACCTGTCACCATCGTCTCACGCATGACACTCACCTGGACTCCATCACCTCCTTGATTACCTTCCCTGTATCTGTCACTCCCCTTGGTTCTTTCCTCAGGTGTTATTGACTCTGTTTTCATGTCGGTGCGTTGTTCGTGTTTCGTGTTTATTGTTTCATTCATTTATTAAAACACTCACTCCTTGAACTTGCTTCCCGACTTTCAGCGCCCTCGTTTCAGATACTCTGTCTGTCTATCGTCTGTTATTCCGTATGATTTGATTTGTGACAAACCTATTATTTACGCTCTGATCGAAATTTACCAACCGATGTCTTTCCTCTGTATCGGTATCAGCCGCTCACAGCTCAAAATATTTTCAACATCTGTCCACTTGTTTGTGTGCTCAGTGTAACACAGCCCAACTGAGAGGGTCAGGCAGAGGATTTGTTCATAATGTAAATGGAGATGTGTGTGCTCGCTTCCCCGCTGTGATTGTTTTGAAAGCAAGCTCTGATTTCAGTGCGAAACTGCCACCACAAAGAAATCGCCCCTCAAATAGGCTTGTCTCGTTATAGCCTGATTAAAATATTCACGGAGAAGTAGAACATCACGTCGCCTTGCACTGCGTTTTGTCTTCTATGGTATGTACTGTTATATAGGTCTGATTTTCACATTAATCAGAGTAGACCTATAGCCCCAGATGGTGAACAGGTTTAGTGACCAACATTGACCAGTCAATGTCAGTTGCCTATGAAAAGCCAACTAACATTGACTCTTGAGGTGTTGACTTGCAGCCCCGTCAATAACCACTGTGGATATTATTATTGATCGTGAGGTGTGGACTTGACAGGCCCCGTTCAATAACCACTGTGGATATTATTATTGACCCTGAGGTGTGGACTTGCTGCCCCGTCAATAACCACTGTGGATATTATTATTGACCCTGAGGTGTTGACTTGCTACACCGTCAATAACCACTGTGGATATAATTATTGACCCTGAGGTATGGACTTGCTGCCCCGTCAATAACCACTGTGGATATAATTTGACCCTGCTGGTTATCTACAGCTTTGCAAAGCCCCCTGACCCCACGATCTGAACACTGTAGTGTTTAACTGTGAATGGAAACACTAGGATTTAGAACGCCAGCTAACTGTAAGTGTACATCGCCATATTGGCATTGTTGCATCACTGGCAGGAGAGTACATTTTGGAACTCCCAAAAATGGCTGAATTTACAGAGTATGTCACGCCCTGACCTTAGTTTTCTATGTTTTATGTATTATTTTGGTCAGGTCAGGGTGTGACGAGGGTGGGTATGCTTGTTTGTCCTGTCTAGGGTTTTTTGTATATGTAGGTTCCCAATCAGAGACAGCTGTTTATCGTTGTCACTGATTGGGGATCCTATTTAGGTTGCCATTTTCCATTTAGGTTTTGTGGGTTATTGTCTATGTATAGTTGCCTGTCAGCAATCGTATATTATTAGCTTCACGTTCATTTTGTTTCTTTGTTAGTTTGTTTAGTGTTCCTTTGTCTTATATTAAAGAGAATGTATACATATCACGCTGCGCCTTGGTCTCATCGTTACGACGACCGTGACAGAGTAGCTCTGAGTCTGAGAATGAGTTTATCACAGAGAATTAAATAATGTTAGTTAGGGAACCAATGAACCTACACTGTAGTGTTAAAATGTGAGCTTGCAAGAGCAGGTGGCTTTGTGAGGCTAGGTCATCTATGAACATTTGAACATCTTAAAGATCAATCTGGCCTTAATGGCCATGTACTTTTATAATCTACCTCCCAGCACAGTCAGAAGAGGACTGGCCACCCCTCGGAGTCTGGTTCCTCTCTAGGTTTCTTCCTAGGTTCCTGCATTTCCAGGGAGTTTTTCCAAGCCACCGTGCTTCTACATCTGCATTGCTTGCTCTTTGGGGTATCAGGCTGGGTTTCTGTATAAGCATTTTTTTATGACAACTGTTGATGTGAAAATGGCTTCATAAAATACATTTGATTGATTGATTTTAAAAGATGAACGGTCACGAAGTGTCATGTCCTTAACATGCCAGTGGGACATAACTAATGAATTAAACATATTGACCGTGTCTGATACATTATACTAAAATACATGGCACCAAGCTTCATAGAATCTGAACTGTATTGGAAATGGGTGTGGGACAATTATTTGTATTCTTATACGCTCGATATAGTAATGTTTCACGAGACCAACAGCCACTACCAGGAACAATATAGAGCCCAACTTCCCAGATTTGCTTTAATTGAAAGAAGACAACAATTATTTAGTCCACAGATTCAATTAGGCCCAGTGAGTCTAGCAGAGTTTAATCCACTGTTGTAAGCCAGTGTCTGAGATTGGCTTCCCCATTATGAGAGATATAATCAGGACAGGCATGAGTAGGCATAGTCAGTCATGAATCAAACATTAGACTGCACAATAAACCAGTATGAAATCTGAATCAATTAGGGGCTAGATTAGTAAACCAAACCACAGAGGGGTGGTATTAAGTATACATTACCTTTGTGTTTCTCTATTATTGAGAATCGTATTCCAAATTAAGTCAATTCTGAAGTGATGAGGTGGACAAGATTAATCAGATATGTATAAACACAGATATGAGTAAACATTCACTGAAATATATATCGTTTGGATAAAAGAAATGCGAAAACAGCCTTCGATACAAAAATCGAAACAGCCTTCGATTACATTCCCCCCCCCCCCCTACACACAATTGTTTGCTTGACATGTTTATTTTAAGTAGCTATTCTATTAAGATGCATAGTACCATGACCAGTTAAAGTTGTAATTGAGCATTTGTGAAAGATAAGGTCATTTTGAGCTTCAAGTGTGCCAAAATAATTTTCACTTGCTTCAATTAATTCTTAAATGTCATTTGGGAAAGAGAGAAGGGAAAAGTAATGTTAAACTATCGGGACTTGAACTTTAAATGCCACCACACACCTTCCATACCTCCGTGTCCTATTTTTGTTCCCCCAAAATACCTACCAATTTAACAAGATAACAGTAATACGCTAAGAGCAGTATTATAGCATTGAGCTCATTGGACACGGAAAGGTTGCATTTGATTAAGGGAAGAGAGGGGGGACTTGAATAGGAATAAGACTCTCCTTCGTGCTGGGTGGCAAGATGTCTCAATCCCAATCGTAACATCAACTGTTGACTTGTGTTTCCTGCTCTTCAATGTAAGTTTACTATAGGTTGTTCTTATTGATGATCTAGTACATTTTTCTTAGATTCCTACATAAAGAGATGGTGCTCTATTCATGGGGAAACAAGTCCATTGCATTTGTATAGTGTCCATTTTAGGACATTCTCAGCCTCATACCTCACCCACCCTAGAGTCAACCTTCAATAAACTTTCAGGATTGACTGAAGGAGCGGTCAACTCAACGTCAACAAAACAAAGGAGATGATTGTGGACTTCAGGAAACAGCAGAGGGAGCACCCCCCTATCCACATCGACGGGTCAGTAGTGGAGAAGGTGGAAAGTTTTAAGTTCCTCGGTGTACACATCACGGACAAACTGAATTGGTCCACCCACACAGACAGCGTTGTGAAGAAGGCGCAGCAGCGCCTCTTCAACCTCAGGAGGCTGAAGAAATTCGGCTTGTCACCAAAAGCACTCACAAACTTCTACAGATGCACAATCGAGAGCATCCTGTCGGGCTGTATCACCGCCTGGTACGGCAACTGCTCCGCCCACAACCGTAAGGCTCTCCAGAGGGTGTGAGGTCTGCAGAACGCATCACCAGGGGCAAAAATACCTGCCCTCCAGGACACCTACACCACCCGATGTCACAGGAAGGCCATAAAGATCATCAAGGACAACAACCACCCAAGCCACTGCCTGTTCACCCCGCTATCATCCAGAAGGCGAGTCAGTACAGGTGCATCAAAGCAGGGACCGAGAGACTGAAAAACAGCTTCTATCTCAAGCCATCAGACTGTTAAACAGCCACCACTAACATTTAGCGGCCGCTGCCAACATACTGATCAACTCCAGCCACTTTAAAAATGGAATTGATGGAAATTATGTAAAAATGTACCACTAGCCACTTTAAGCATGCCACCTTAATACAATGTTTACATACCCTACATTACCCATCTCATATGTATATACTGTACTCTATATCATCTACTGCATCTTGCCATCTTTATGCAATACATGTACCACTAGCCACTTTAAACTATGCCACTTTATGTTTACATACCCTACAGTACTCATCTCATACGTATATACCGTACTCTATACCATCTACTGCATCTGCCATGCCGTTCTGTACCACCACTCATTCATATATCTTTATGTACATATTCTTTATCCCTTTACACTTGTGTGTGTGTGTAAGGTAGTAGTGTGGAATTGTTTAGGTTAGATTACTGTTGGTTATTACTGCATTGTCGGAACTAGAAGCACAAGCATTTCGCTACACTCGCATTAACATCTGCTAACCATGTGTATGTGACTAATAAAATTTGATTTGATTTGATTTGATTTGGTATGAGGCTAAGGATGTTCCTAAAATGGACACCGTGCATCCTACTTGGGTCTCTGAGTTATTTTTGTGGGGGATTTACTCCTAACTCCCCAGTCTGGAGAACATCCATAATTATTAATAAATATCTAGGGAATCCTCTCTTTTCTACTCTGTTCTGTTCTCTGTTCAACTCTAGTACCATGCCTCAAAGTACCTTGGTCTATGTCAGATACCAGGGGAAAAAAGAGAGAAACTTCAACAAAAAACTCCCTGCTTACTGACCGGATAACTCTAACTTGGTGTACGTCTATTCCCAAACATACGGTATTTCTTATTTTCCTATTAACGCTAAGAAGAAAAACTTCCATCACACATTTCCATAAGTTAACGAACATTTTCATGCGAGACTACTAATAATGAAGATAGAATATTGTGTCCATGTGATAGAGATGTAGTTGATTAATTTGCATAACGGTCATGTGATATAGATGTAGTTTATTAATTATCATAATGGTCATGTGATATAGATGTAGTGTATAATTATCATAATGGCCATGTGATAGAGGTGTAGTGTATTAATTATCATAATGGCCATGTGATATAGATGTAGTGTATTAATTAACATAATGGACATGTGATAGAGATGTAGTGTTATTAATTATCATAATGGTCATGTGATAGAGATGTAGTTTATTAATTAACATAATGGTCATGTGATAGAGATGTAGTATTAATTAACATAATGGATCTGATAGAGATGTAGTGTATTAATTATCATAATGGTCATGTGATAGAGATGTAGTGTATTAATAATTAACATAATGGTCATGTGATATAGATGTAGTTTATTAATTATCATAATGGTCATGTGATATAGATGTAGTGTATTAATTATCATAATGGTCATGTGATAGAGATGTAGTGTATTAATTATCATAATGGTCATGTGATATAGATGTAGTGTATTAATTATCATAATGGTCATGTGATATAGATGTAGTGTATTAATTAACATAATGGCCATGTGATATAGATGTAGTTTATTCATTAGATGAATTAGCCGCATGCTGTTGTTCTGCTACATAATAGCCCTTTATTTGCCGTGACGTCTCTGCTTACCTTGAACATTGAATGCACCATTGGCAAAGCAGCACTGCCTATTGTTTTAATGCCTAGCCACAGAGGAGCCAAATCCAGATGACACAACAGGACTCCCTGACCCCCATCTGTAAATTCAGTATGTCACATGCTAAAATCCATTACTGATGCTGATTGCTACAGCCCAATGAGACAAAACATGTAGTGTGCATTCACACAATGTCAGACAGCTGGTCATGCCAAAGGCCTTGCCCCCAGGCCTTGCCCCCAGGCCTTGCCCCCAGGCCTTGCCCCCAGGGGGGAACTGAGAAAGTTCAATGCATCCTTCCACTGCTTACACGTCTCCTGATAAAGGATGTTCCACGGTAACGGTATTTATAATGCATGTTTGAATTATCGTGACACGAAAACGCCTTGTTCTCTTAATGGTGCAAATCAATGCTTTTGAAATCGTTCTGTTTCTTCCTGCTTTTATTTGTGGCCTGAATTCAAAACCAACTATTGGTCATTAGACAAATAAATGCACTCATGGGAGAATAAGCATTGGCTAATACAAGCTCCAGGCTCTTTAAATAAATTCTAGCTGGTATATGATAATGACTTCCAATGGGGATATAAGACTGTGCTCGTCCACTGGAGCCTGTTAACTGAAACGACCCGGGGTTCGAATGGTATAACTCATGAAATAACAAATGAAGCACGGATTTAAATGATTGTTTTTCTCTTATATTGGCCACGTCCAATTAATGTAATTCCTTTTTCTGAAATGTCTAGAAAAAGAAAGTCGCCATAATGATTTTATACACTGAAATGGTTTCCTATGCTGGTACCTACAGTATAATATTTTGCCTGAAGGCATTGTTGCTAATCTCCCTGCAATAACAAGTCTCCTTATTAATCATAGGACGTTATAGAATGTGTCACTGTTTTGGACATAATTGTATTTATTTGTGTTTACCCACAAGGTGCCATCTGTTTATCATACTCCACCATACAATTTCATTAATTAGTGACACAGTTGATATTACAAACACAATATTAGGAGATTGGGGCCGCGTGGAGAGAGAATGCCTCGGCCTGATTGCAGTGCAGATGGTTATGAAGTTAAGGCAGATGGCGTGTCAGATTGATTAAGCTCAGGTCTGCCAGTTGATAAATACACAACAAGGATTGAGATCCCCATTACAGATGACTTGAAATGACGGAGATGTGTCAACTCGCCGGGTTAATCCTCTTGCCCATTCAAGCTGTTCCGGATGGCTTGCACCCAGCCATGTGTGGTGGCCCATAGGTTCTAGACAGGCTGATTACACTGTAAATAAGAGGCAGCATTCTGGCGATGTGGGCACTGTCCATTTTCCCTTATCTCTTTATTTCAGGAAGGCTACTCTCGCTTTCATCTTTTCATTCCGATGACATTTCGGGTGGCGTCGAAAGCTGCTTACCTGCTTGTTAAGGTACTGAGGGAAATATCAAGGAACTGTTTATGACATCTGTCACACCCTGATCTAGTTTCATTTGTCTTTGTGCTTGTCTCCACCCCCCTCCAGATGTCATCCATCTTCCCCATTATCCCCAATGTATTTATACCTGTGTTCTCTGTTTGTCTGCTGCCAGTTCGTTTTGTTCGTCAAGCCTACCAGCGTTTTTCCCCTTGATCTTGTCTTTTTCTAGTTCCTGTTTTCTAGTTTTCCGGTTTTGACCATTCTGCCTGCCCTGACCCTGAGCCTGCCTGCCTGCCGTTCTGTACCTTCTCACACCACCCTGAATTATTGACCTCTACTTGCCCTGACCCCGAGACTGCCAGACGTTCTGTACTGTTTGGACTCTGATCTGGATTTACTGACCTCTG
>NC_036854.1:24662414-24677414 GCF_002910315.2 Salvelinus sp. IW2-2015 | reverse complement strand
ATACATGCTGTGCGCTCAAGACTCCCACTCTTCCCTATATTGTATTGTGTGTACAGTGGTGTCGTCTTTAGCAGGTGAAACACGAATCAGGAGTGGTGAATGGCACCGGATGATGGGAAGTTTTCTATTTTACGCAAACCACTTCTTTGGGATTTGATTTAATAATCCTAATAATGAATCCCAACTGGGCGTGCTAAGCAAGGATAATCATGGCTAATCACTGTAGTACAGTTATACAGTAGAATCATGTGTGGAAAATGACATCATACAGTACTCCACCAGGAAATGACATCATACTGTACTCCACCAGGAAATGACATCGTACTCCACCAGTATATGACATCATACTGTACTCCACCAGGAAATGACATCGTACTCCACCAGGAAATGACATCGTACTCCACCAGGAAATGACATCATACAGTACTCCACCAGGAAATTACATCATACTGTACTCCACCAGGAAATGACATCATACAGTACTCCACCAGGAAATTACATCATACAGTACTCCACCAGGAAATTATATCATACTGTACTCCACCAGGAAATTATATCATACTGTACTCCACCAGGAAATGAACTCATACAGTACTCCACCAGGAAAATCAATCATCAACAGTACTTATCACCAGGAAATTATATTCATACGGATTGTACTCCACCAGGAAATTAATTATGCTCACAGGTATACTGTACTCCACCAGGAATTATATCATACTGTACTCCACCAGGGGGAAAATTTTATCATCATAAACACTGGTACTCCACCAGAAATTATATCATACTGTAAGACTCCATCCAAGGAAATTATAGTCAAACTGTACTACACCAGGAAATTATATCATACTGTACTCCACCAGGAAATATATATACTGTACTCCACCAGGAAAATTATATCATACTGACTCCACCAGGAAATTATATCATACTGTACTCCACAGGAAATTTATTCATACTGTACTCCACCAGGCAAATTTATCAATACTGTAACTCCACAGGAAATTAATATCATACTGTAAGCTCCACCAGGAAATTATATCATACTGTACTGCCACCAGGAAATTATATCATACTGTACTCGCACCGGAATTATATCATACTGTACTTCCACCAAGGAAGAAAAATGACTAGGTAACTCCACCAGGAATGAAAACATATTCAGTACTATAGAAATAATTAAAACAATATGATGGGAGTTTATGATTTTGTCATGATAGTAACTGTATATTGTTAGGAGTGTTTATGATACTTCTTCATGAGTGCCAAAGGATCAAAATCATGTTTTAACACACTAAATGGAAAAACTAGAAATGAATCATATCACTGAAGTATCTCTCTTACTTGTAATTCTATCGTTTATCTTGCATTCTATAGGGCCTTATGCACAGCCCTTTGACATTTAGTTTATATGGCCTGATGTGTTTCCATGGGTAGGTTTGTGTTTACCAATCTCACAGTGTCATTTCTAGAAGACACATAAAGCTGCAAACATGATTCGTGAATGTAAATATAATTATTCTGTAATTCAATGATGTGATAATTGTGTAACGCATTACACCATATCTGGTGTCCTCAAAAGGTTTTGTGTACCACTGTAACAATGTGCATATTGGTGAGTCATTTCAACATTTTAGAATAAATGTACGTGCTTGAGTAGAACGTGTCAATGTTCTCTGAGAAAATAGGATGCATTGCAAAGATAGCACGCCACTGAATTACAATACCTGAAAAAACACAAAATAACCCAGCATGCTACAGCTGTTTGCCTGCCATCATTTGAAAATCAGCATTGGGAAAATCTTTGGATATCCAATATCTATACCTTAGGATGTGTGTGTAGGTGTGTGTGTGTGTGTGTGTGTGTGTGTGTGTGTGTGTGGTGTTGTGTGTGTGTGTGTGTGGTTGTTGTGTGTGTGTGTTTGTTGTGTGTGTGTGTGTGTGTGTGTGTGTGTGTGTGTGGTGTGTGTGTGTTTTGTGCTTAATAACGGTTATTCAATTTTGGCTTAGCATGCCAGGTTACAGGCTACTGATTTAAGGGTGATTTTTTTGTGGGGGGCCTTTCAGCACAAGGTTCAGACAGCGATAGCCCACCTGCTTCATTATATAGTGTCTGTGAGGCAAGGTGCTGCACTACTTGTCCTGAAAATTAACATCTGTTCCATTCATTGAACACAGCATACAGTACATGCAAGTATATGCAGGTTTAAAACCTCTTAAGGATCAGCCCCTTTTTTTACATTTTTGCCTAAAATGACATATCCAAATCTAACTGCCTGTAGCTCAGGCCCTGAAGCAAGGATATGCATATTATTGGTACCATTTGAATTGAAACACTTTGAAGTTTGTGGAAATGTGAAAGGGATGTAGGAGAATATAACACAGGAGATCTGGTAAAAGATAATACAAAGAAAAGAAAAATTGTATATTTTTTTGGGACCATCATCTTTGAAATGCAAGAGAAGGACATAATGTATTATTCCAGCACAGGTGCAATTTAGATTTGTGTATGTGCAAAGTTTTAGACTGATCCAATGAACCATTGCATTTCTGTTCAAAATGTTGCATCAAGACTGCCCAAATGTGCCAAATGTGTTTATTAATAACTTTATGTTCAAAACTGTGTACTCTCCTCACACAATAGCATGGTATTATTTCACTGTAATAGCTACTGTAAATTGGACAGTGCCGTTAGATTAACAAGAATGTAAGCGGAAGCAAGACGTCAGTGTCCGCGTTGTGGCTGGTTTTCCTTTTTTAGTTCGTGATTGTCTGTAGACCCTGCCACATACGTCTCGTGTCTGAGTCGTTGAATTGCGACTTCACTTTGTCTCTTTACTGACTTTTTGCCTGTTAGATTGCCTTACGGAGAGAATAACTACACTGTCACCTTACCATGGTTAAATGTGATGGTTCGCGCTTTCAGTTTTGTGTGAATGCTGCCATCTAGCCATGGTTTCTGGTTAGGGTAGGTTTTAATAGTCACAGTGGGTGCAACATCTCCTATACACTTCCTGATAAACTCAGTCACCGTATCAGTGTACTTGTTGATATTATTCTCGGAGGCTACCCGGGACATATCCCAGCTCGCGTGATCAAAACAATCGTGAATAGAGTGGATTCCGATGGGTCAGACCAGCGTTGAATAGTCCTGAGCACGGATACTTCCTATTTGAGATTCTGCCTATAGGAAGGGAGGAGCAAAATGGAGTCGTTACCAGATTTGCCAAAGGAGGACGGGGGCGGGCCCTGTAGGCATCCCAGAAGTTGTGTTTTAGCAGTGTGAGTACTACAATCATTGTGTTCATTGAACTTCGGCAGCCTTTATCTTAAAATTGCTCTGTTTAAATCCCCAGCCACAACGGCCTCAGGATATGTGGTTTCCAGTTTGCATAAAGTCCAATGATGTTCTTTGAGGGCTGTTGTGGTATCGGCTTGAAAGGGGATATACATGGCTGTGACTATAACCGAAGAGAATTCAATTGGGAAGTAATAGGGTCTACCTTTGATTGTAAGGAATTCTAGGTCGGGTGAATAAAAGGACTTGAGTTCCTGTATGTTGTCACAATCACACCATGAGTCGTTAATCATGAAACATACACCCTCGCCCTTCTTCTTCCCAGAGAGATATTTATTCCTGACTGAGAACCAAACTGGCTGGATGGACTCAGACAGTATATCCCGACAGAGCCATGTTTCCGTGAAACTTAGTATGTTACAATCCCTGATGTCTCTCTGGAAAAAAATCCTCGCCCTGAACTCGTCAACTTTATTATCCAGAGACTGAACATTAGCGAGTAATATACTCAGAAGCGGTGGGTGGTGTGCGCACCTCCTAAGTCGGACTAGAAGACCACTCCGAGTATCTGTTAAATTGCCCTGGGCGGTACGAACAAAGGATTCGATTCAGGAAAGTCGTATTCCTGGTCGTAATGCTGGTAGTGCTGGTGAGTTTCCGCCGCTCTGATATCCAATAGTTTTTCCCGGCTGTATCTAATAACACAAAAACAATTCTGGGCTAATAATGTAAGAAATAACATGTAAAAAAAAAAAATACTACAAAGTTTCCTAAGAGCTAGAAGCACGGCAGCTCTCTCTGTCGGCGGCATTTCATAATTTAGAGTTAGAGTTACAATTAGAGTTAAGGGTTAGGTTTATGGTTAAGGTTAAAGGTAAGGTTAGGTTAAGGATTACGGTTAAAGTTAGGTTTGGCGATTAGGGAAAACAGGATTTTAAATGGGAATCTATTTTTTGGTCCCCACAACATGTGTGTGTGTGTATATCTCAGTCAACAGATCTAAACCCAATTGAACACTTATGGGAGATTTTGGAGCGGTGCTGAGACAGCATTTTACATCACTATCAACAAAACACCAAATTATGGAATTTCTTGTAGAGGAATGGTCTTGCATCCCTCCAATAGAGTTCCAGACACTGGTACGATCTATGCCAAGGTGCATTGAAGCTGTTCTGGGGGCTTGTGGTGGCCCGACGCCTTATTAAGACACTTTATGTTGGGGTTTCCTTTATTTTGGCACTTACCTGTACAGTATGTTGTCTGTGAACATAATTAAACGCATCCTGAACTTTAGGTGACCCGTTTGCACATCTTTATGAAACAGAGCTGTGCCCGTCATTATTCCTTCAGCCAACTGCAGACATTTTATTGAGTCCTGAAGCTTATATTAAGTGCTGAATCAGGTCTTGTAGAATGAGCCATTGATTTAGTCCTGATGTTGGTATTAAGTATCAGGTCTTGTAGAATGAGCCATGGTTTCAAATGGTCTCCTACTGTAGAGTGCTACCGTAAACAATGGCATGCTACAGATTCTGAAACACGCTAAGCATAACACTAAATCTCCAGTGCACCAACCCACTGTGTGAATAAATGCCATTCTATTGTGTCTGGAAAATATAAAATCCCAGGGGACCAGATGTCCTCTTCGGCAACGGGAGAGAATTTAGGAGGTGACAGTCACATGGGCGACAAGGTGTCACGCTCCAGTAGATGCATTATTTAATTACATTACTGTCACAACGCAATCAGCTATCTGCCTGCCATAAGCCCTTACCTGGCATGTCAGTTCTTGAATAATGGAGGAATACTGGGCTCTTAACCGGCGACGGAGGCAACGGTGGTGCTGGTAGCGGTGGTGCTGGTGGCAGTGGTGCTGGTGGCGGTGGTGATGGTGGTGGTGGTGATGGTGGTGGTGCTGGTGATGGCGATGGTGGTGATGGTGGTGGTGCTGTGAGGATGGTGGTGGGTGGTGGTGGTGTGGTGGTGTGTGAGTGGTTTCGGGGGATGGTGGTGGTGGCGGGGCTGGTGGGTGTGGCGGTGGTGGTGGTGGGGTTGGCTGGGGGTGGTGCGGGGGTGGTGGCGGTGGTGGCTGGCTGATGGTGCGGGGGTGGTGGCGGTGGTGGTGGTGGGGGTGGTGGCAGGGGGGTGGGTGGTGGGTGGTGGGGGGGTGGATGTGGTGGTGGTGGTGGGGGTGGTGGCCGGGGGTGGTGGCGGGGGTTGGTGTGGTGATGGTGGTGGTGTGGGGTGGTGGTAAGGGGTGGTTGGTGTGGGGGGGTGATGTGATGGGGGTGGGTGGTGGTGGGGTGTGGTGGTGGGTGGTGGTGGTGGTGGTGGTGGTGTGGTGGTGGTGGTGGGGGGGGTGATGATGGTGGGTGGTGGTGGTGATGAGGGTGATGGCGAAGTTGGTTGTCCAGAAATGTAAAAGCTGAGAGACAAAATAGCGTGGTGTGCATATACAGAGTGCCGACAGCTGGAAAGGCTGACTAGGTGTCCATCATTTTTCGACATACAAAGCATAATTATCACCTCACAGCAGAAGGGAACGTGCATAATTATCAACCAAAAACTTAAGTCAGAATCAGAGTCAGAGTCAAGAAAACTATCGTTGGCAATATCTCCCCGCATCCACTATTTAGGAAAAATTTGTGAGACTCAACTTAATAACTATATTAAAAGCCTTTATGATGCATTCTCTTTTGACACAACCATTTGTCATGCCTGTGTTGTGAATTGTGACTCACTGATAAATATTTTTCAAAAAGGAGATTATGATGAAACATTATTAGAAAACAGTCATGGATATTTACCCACAAGGCAACAGACGACATTTAAAGGTCCCGAACAGTTATTCTGATTCCCATGTAAAATTGCCTTTTGAGTGCATATATCACCGATAATATTTTTGTGGGATGCTAAATACTTTTTCTCTCATGACTAACTACCAGGAAGTTTGAAAAGACAGGCTGAGTGGGCGGGGAGCTTATATTTATGAGCTCGCCTTGACTGACAGCTCTTTAAAACGCCTATGCAGTGAGCAGTGTTGCAGAAAATCATGTCAATTAAATTTTGTGATAGCATCTCAAACAACATTGAAATTGCATCAATGATGTAATTTTTTTTTATACATCTTCCGTTTGGCATGTCTCTTGTGATGAGGTTCACATCAGCACTGACTGATGTGTTGACATGACAACTGCGTCAGAGTTTTGAATGACCCTTCCCCCCTTTTTTTCCATGCTGGCTGAAGACCTGGCCAGTGACTAGTTAACACCAGACACAGATGAAGACCTAGCTAGACAGTAACTAGCTAACACCAGACACAGATGAAGACCTAGCTAGTCAGTAACTAGCTAACACCAGACACAGATGAAGACCTAGCTAGCCAGTAACAGCTAAACACCAGACACAGATGAAGCCTAGCTAGTCAGTAACTAGCTAACACCAGACACAGATGAAGACTTAGCTAGTCAGTAACTAGCTACACCAGACACAGATGAAGACCTAGCTAGCCAGTAACTAGCTCAACCAGACACAGATGAAGATTAGCTAGTCAGTAACTAGCTACACCAACACAGATGAAGACCTAGCTAGCCAGTAACTAGCTAACACAAGAACACAGATGAAGGCTAGCTAGTCAGTGACTAGCTAACACCAAGACACAAGATGAAGACCTAGCTAGTCAGTAACTAGCTAACACCAGACACAGATGAAGACCTAGCTAGCCAGTAAATATAGCTAACACCAGACACAGATGAAGCCTAGCTAGTCAGTAACTAGCTAACACCAGACACAAGATGAAGACTTAGCTAGTCAGTAACTAGCAACACCAGACACGATGAAGACCTAGCTAGCCAGTACTAGCTAACACCAGACAGCAGATGAAGACTTAGCTAGTCAGTAACTAGCTAACACCAAACACAGATAAAGACCTAGCTAGCCAGTAACTAGCTAACACAAGACACAGATGAAGGCCTAGCTAGTCAGTGACTAGCTAAACACCAGACACAGATGAAGACCTAGCTAGTCTAACTAGCTAACACCAGAACACAGATGAAGACCTCGCTAGCCAGTAACTAGCTAACACCAGACACAGATAGGCCTAGCTGTCTGACTTCCCAATGAGACCTGCTGTCAGTATAGCTAACACCAGACACAGATGAAGACCTAGCTAGTAGTCTAGTAACACAAAACCCATGAACATGCAGATAGAAAGTAACAGACACGTGAAGAACATACAGTGATTCTGAAAGTATTCAGACCCTTTCACTTTTTCCTCATTTAGTTACATTACAGCCTTGTTCTAAAATGGACTAAATAGTTATTTTCCCATCATCAATCTACACATAATCAAATCAAATCATTGTATTGGTCAATAACAACAAAACATTTTGCAGATGTTATTGCGGGAGTAATGACATGCTTGTGTTCCTAGCTCCAACAGTGCAGTAGTATATAACAATTCACAACAAACACACAAATCTAAAAGTAAAAGAATGGAATTAGGAAATATATAATATGAGGACGAGTAATGTCGGTGTGGCATTGACTAAAATACAGTAGAATCGGATAAAGTATTTACATATGAGATGAGTAAACATTAAACATTATGTAAACATTATTAAAGTGACTAGTGTTCCATTATTAAAGTGGCCAGTGATTCCATGTCTATGTACAGTACCAGTCAAAAGTTTAGCCAACCCCTACTTAAAAAAAAACTATTTTCTACATTGTAGAATAATAGTGAATACATCAAAACTGTGAAATAAACATATGAATCATGTAGTAACCAAAAAAGTGTTAACCTCTTGAGAATACAGGGGGTGCTGTTTCAACTTCGACATTTTGCGTTCCCAAATTAAACTGCCTCGTACTCAATTCTTGCTCGTACAATATGCATATATTATTACTATTGGATAGAAAACAATCTCTAGTTTCTAAAACCGTTTGAATTATGTCTGTGGGTGAACCAGAAGTCTTTCTGGCGAAAATCATGACAGGAACTGCGAAGGTCTGAAAACTAGGCTCTGATCTCGGATCAGTTTAAAGCTCTGTATGTGTTCCTATGGGTCGAAATGAACTGCACCCGCCTTCCCCTGGATGTCAGTAACCAATGAGAGTGGAATGGAGTCCTACGTATTTCTCAGACTTTATAAAAGGCCATGGAGTGGGAGGTCCGTTCTTTTCGACGCTCTTCAAGACGCAAGAGAGGACATCAGAATGGCATGCTCAAAAGCTCTCGTTATCGGCCTAAGATATATCCGTCTGTGATTTAATTCGATATAGGTGTTAGAAACATCATAACGAAGTTATTTTAAACCGATTTATATCAGTTTATGCGAGTATATTGGCTATTTTCGGAATTTTCGTAGTATTGCGTTTGGAGGATTTGGACATGTGTGTGCCACGTAGCTATTGTTAGCTGCTAATTCCGAAGTTGAAGAGGACGTTTTACAACAAGCAACGATTATTTTGGACAAAAGGACCACTTGCCAAGATTCTGATGGAAGCTCAACTAATAGTAAGAACTAATTATGATGTTAATTCGTTGTTCTGTGGAAAAATGTAAAAGTATTTTTCGGCCATTATTGCGGCACTGGTCTGGCTGTACGCACACTGTATGTCTAGTAACGTTAATTTTAAAATCTAACCAAGCGGTTGCATTAAATACTATGCATCTTTAATTGCTGTCCAGCCTGTATTTTTTAGTCAAGTTTTCGATTATTTATTGATTAGATTAGGTGCCTTTCCAAGATGGCGCCGGCCAGAATGCATGCAATGTTTTTACTGATTACATTGCATAACCACGATTTGTGCTGCTAAATATGCACATTTTCGAACAAAAGCTATATGCAGTTGTGTAATATGATGTTACAGGACTGTCATCTGATGAAGTATATCAAGGTTAGTAAAATTATATATCTTTTGCTGGGTTGTTACGATCGCTAACCTGTGCTGCTGGTAATTGCTTGTGTTTCTGGCTATTGTGGTAAGCTCATATAATGCTATATTGTGTTTTCGCCGTAAACACTTAAAAAATCTGACATATTGGCTGGATTCACAAGATGTTGGGCTTTCATTTGCTGTATGCTGTGTATTTTTCAGAAATGTTTAAGATGAGTTTTAGTTATTTTACGTTGTCTCTGTAAATTCTCTGGCAGCTTCGGCACTATTTCAGATTGCAGCTGCAATGTAAGAACTGTGATTTATACCTGAAAAATGCACATTTTTCTAAAAAAACATATGCTATACCATAAAATAGTTATCAGACTGTCATCTTATGAAGTTGTTTCTTGGTTAGTGGCTATATATATCTTTATTTAGTCGAATTAGTGATAGCTACCCATGCAGGAAAAAAATGGTGGGAAAAAAAAGTTGTGTCTTTTGCATCGTGGTTAGCTAATAGATTTACATATTGTGTTCCCTGTAAAACATTTTAAAAATCAGAAATGATGGCTGGATTCACAAGATCTGTATCTTTCATCTGGTGTCTTGGACTGTTGATTTAATGATATTTAGATGCTAGTATTAGATGCTAGTATGCTAGTATTCCACCATTGGCACCCCAATGGTGGAACAAACTCCCCCACGACGCCAGGTCAGCGAGTCAATCACCAACTTTCCGGAAACACCTGAAACACCACCTCTTTAAGGAATACCTAGGATAGGATAAAGTAATCTTCTAACCCCCCCCCCCTTAAAAGAGTTAGATGCACTATTGTAAAGTGGTTGTTCCACTGGATATCATAAGGTGAATGCACCAACTTGTAAGTCGCTCTGGATAAGAGCGTCTGCTAAATGACTTAAATGTAAATGTAAATGTAGTATTTACTTGTGACGCTATGCTAGGCTATGCTAGTCAGCTTTTTTTACTGTGGGGGGTGCTCCCGGAACCGGGATGGTGACTCGTGAGAAGTTTTAAACAAATCAAAATATGTTTTAGATTCTTTAAAGTAGCCACCCTTTGCCTTGATGACGGCTTTGCATACTGTTGGCATTCTCTCAACCAGCTTCACCTGGAATGCTTTTCCAACAGTCTTGAAGGCGTTCCTACATATGCTGAGCACTTGTTGGCTGCTTTTCCTTCACTCTGCGGTCCAACTCAATCCAAACCATCTCAATTGGGTTGAGGTAAGGTGATTGTGAAGGCCTCTGATGCAGGCCAGGTACTCTGAGGTAACTCTGGGTTAACTCTGAGAGCCAGTTTCATCATAGCGCGTGATGTTTCTTTAAACTGCACTTGAAGAAACTCAAAGTTTGACTGACTTTCATGTCTTAATGTAATGATTTGAGCTGTTCTTGCCATAATATGGACTTGGTCTTTTACCAAATAGGGATATCTTCTGTATATCACCCCTACCTTGTCACAACACAACTGATTGGCTCAAAYGCATTAAGAAGGAATGAAATTCCACAAATTATCTTTTAACAAGGCACACCTGTTAATTGAAATGTATTCCATTTGACTATCTCATGAAGCTGGTTGAGAGAATGTGAAGTGTGTGCAAAGCTGTCATCGAGGCAAAGGGTGGCTACTTTGAACAATCTCAAATATGAAATATACTTTGTAGAACACTTTTTTGGTTACCACATGATTCCATATGTGTTATTTCATAGTTTTTATGTCTTCACTATTATTCTACAATGTAGAAAATAGTAAAAATAAAGAAAAACCATTGAGTGAGTAGGCGTGTCCAAACATTTAACTGGTACTGTATATAGGGCAGCAGCCTCTAAGGTACAAGGTTGAGTAGCCGTGTGGTAGCTGGCTAGTGATGGCTTTTTAACAGTCTGATGGCCTTGAGATAGAAGCTGTTTTTCAGTTTCTCGGTCCCAGCTCTGATGCACCTGTACTGACATCGCCTTCTGGATGATAGCGGGGTGAACAGGCCGTGGCTTGGGTGGTTGATGTCCTTGATGATCTTTTTGGACGTCCTGTGACATCGGCTGCTGTAGGTGTTGGTGATTGTGTTGGAGGTGTGCGTGTCCACGCAGTCATGGATGAACAGGGAATAAAGGAGGGGGCTGAGAACGCACCCTTGTGGGGTACCAGTGTTGAGGATCAGCGAAGTGGAAGTGTTGTTTCCTACCTTCACCACCTGCCCAGTTGGACAGGGCAGGCTTCAGACTTAGGCCCCCGAGCTTTAATGATGAGCTTGGAGGTTACTATGGTGTTGAAGACTGAGCTATAGTCGCTAAACAGCATTCTTACATAGGTATTCCTCTTGTCCAGATGGGGTAGGGCAGTGTGCAGTGTACCCCATAATGACAAAGAAACAGGTTAGACTTTTTTAAATAAAAAATATAAAGCAGAAATATCACAGCATAAGTATCTTTGCTTAGATGAGAACTGTAAACTTTGATGATATTTGCTGACACCATACAGTAAAATTTTGGCACCAGTAGAGTTGCTATCTAGCTATATAAACCATGCCCCTCTGCAAACACACCTTCTTTGATGTTGGTTACAAGGCGGTACTTACAGTATTTAAAATTAGGTAAGAAAATCATGTTACCATTGGCATATTAAAATGAGAGTTAGGGTGATGTCTCCCTGTACCTTTAATAATCCCAACTCCTGAATGCAAGTGTTTGACATCCTCCATAACTCTCAAAGTATGAAAAATGACTGTTGCTTCTATATTGATGAAGTTTGGTCATAAAGTTATTGGTCCCCTCCTCCAGGGGACCAATAACTTTATGACCAAACTTCATCAATATAGAAGCAACAGTCATTTTTCATACTTTGATCTGGTTTCATCAAATTCTATTGAAAAACAATGTTTTTGGACTTGTTCATGACCTTTAAGAGCACTATACCAAATAAAGAGGTGATGATTACATGAAATGAATGCCTACTCTGAACTGAGTGTGTGGATTAAAGTAAACAGTCAACAATCATTATTACATGTATCATAATCTTTCTCCCCTTTGTCTTCCTCCTACTTATTATTATTATCATCATCATCATCATCACTATACATTATGGAGTTATTGGGCGTATAGAATGAGAGCACAGTTACCTTTTCAAAGTCGTCATCATCGCCACCATCGTTGCCGCCCATCTTCATCATCATCGTCATCATCACCATATCTATGCCCACAAAAAGGCCATATGGATGTTTACCCTTTCCCCAGCTTTAACCCCCAGCTTTAACCCCCAGCTTTAAACCCCAGCTTTAAACCCCAGCTGAAAAGACATTATCTCATGTCCATTGTATCACTACTGAAATGGCTGGCTCAGTGGCCTGGGCCTAATCACTAACAGTTCACACATTTTCTATAATAGCTACCTACACCTGGTACTGAATCATCCCCATTCTATTCAACTGTGCATCTAGCATCATTTCAGACATTCCAGGAGGTTCCAGTAATAACACCTCTAATTGTGGACCAACCCAAACAGGCAGTCAATCCAAAAAGGCAGTCAATCCAAACAGGCAGTCAATCCAAATAGGCAGTCAACCCAAATAGGCAGTCAACCCAAACAGGCAGTCAACCCAAACAGGCAGTCAACCCAAACAAGCAGTCAACCCAAACAGGCAGTCAATCCAAACAGGCAGTCAATTCAAACAGGCAGTCAATCCAAAACCAGCAGTCAATCCAAAAGGCAGTCAATCCAAAACAGGCATCAATCCAAAAGCAGTCAATCCAAACAGGCAGTCAACCAACAAACAGTCAACCAACAGGCAGTCAATCCAAAAGGCAGCAATCCAAACAGGCAGACATCCAAACAGGCGCAGCAAATCCAAAAAGGCAGTCAATCCAAAAGGCAGTCAATCCAAACAAGGCAGTCAACCCAAACAGGCAGTCACCAAAGGCAGGCAACCAAACAGGGCAACCAACCAAACAGGCAGTCAACCAAACAGGCAGTCAACCAAACAGGCAGTCAATCCAACAGGCAGTCAATCCAAACAGGCAGGACAATCCAAACAGAGACAATCCAAACAGGCAGTCAATCCAAACAGGCAGTCAATCCAAACAGGCAGTCAACCCAAATAGGCAGTCAACCCAAACAGGCAGTCAACCCAAACAGGCAGTCAACCCAAACAGGCAGTCAACCCAAACAGGCAGTCAACCCAAACAGGCAGTCAATCCAAACAGGCACAACATAGGCTCTTCAGTCTGGCCTTTTAGGACAATGCTAGTGATGGAAGGACAGCTCTGTCTTAAACGGGTAGGTCGTAATAACACTGACCCACTCTGCCTGCCTGCAAACCAGCGACTCGTCTAGGGCACGACCGTGATGAGCGGGAGGATAATGCAGCAGTTAGCCCCCCCCGTTTGCAGTGAAACTGATTACCGGTATGGAAACACCTTGGGAGATTAATTTGGCAGCCTAAACCTGAACAGTATACTTACCTCTTCATATTCAATAATGAAAAGCGTATATAATAGATCCCTCGATGCTAAAGTCAGATAGGATTTGTCCAATCAACAGCGTTTCACAATGGGAGTGTATTTTGCATTTCTTGTCTTTTCACAACGAAGACGGGCAGGCGGCTGTGTTGTATTACCTCTACCTGAGTAGGGAATACAGCCTTCTACTGCATTCTCAGTGTTATCTTATGCCTAGCCATGAAGACAGCGCTGAAATGGCCTTGGTTGTCCCTCCTTTCAATTTGACGAATAGGTATTTTCATTTGGATCAGGGGACGGTTGGTATTTCACATTTGAAAGCAGCCACAGGTTATGTTCAATGGGACAGCTTCCTCAAGGTTAGAACAAACTAAGCATGCATTCTGGAATTCTCCGACTATTGGAGCTGGAGGGAGACAGCATAGTCAGTGTGACATCATAACGTAATGATGACCACGAGTTGTGCAGTAAGTGACATTATGGACTTCTGGCCAGAGCAACGTGGCATGTCATATTTCATTGATTAATAACGTGACAGATACTTATATCATTAACATTAGAGCAGCGGACATGGACATGCTTTACTATGCTGTCTATAACAACGATGATTCAACCAGTGTGTTATCCGAGTGGTTATGCTCCCTGTAACATGGTAATTACTTGGGTACACGTATTGATGAGTTATATGTTATTATGGATGAGTTAAGTGTCATTATGGATGAGTTAAGTGTCATTATGGATGAGTTAAGTGTCATTATGGATGAGTTAAGTGTCATTATGGTATTATGGATGAGTTAAGTGTCATTATGGTGAGTTAAGTTCATTTGGATGAGTTAAGTGTCATTATGGATGAGTTAAGTGTCATTATGATGAGTTAAGTGTCATTATGGATGAGTTAAGTGTCATTATGGATGAGTTAAGTGTCATTATGGATGAGTTAAGTGTCATTTTGGAAAAATAAGTGTCTTTAAGGATAAATTAGGTGTCATTATTGATAAATGACGTGTCTTAAGGATAAAATAAGTGTCATTATAGTTAAATTAGGTGTCACTACGGATAAATTTGTGTCATTTTGGATGATTAAGTGTCATTATGGATAAATTAAGTGTAATTTTTGATGAATTAGTGTCATTATGGATGAGTTAAGTGTCATTATGGATGAGCTAAGTGTCATTATGGATGAGTTAAGTTTAATTATGGTGAGCTAGTGTCATTTTGGATGAATTAAGTGTCACTATTGATAAATGAAGTGTCACTCCAGATAATTAAGGGTCACTATAGGATGAATTAAGTGTCACTACGGATAATTAAGGGTCATATGGATGATTTAAGTGTCTACAGGGTAC
>NC_036854.1:24601569-24662389 GCF_002910315.2 Salvelinus sp. IW2-2015 | reverse complement strand
ATGAGTTAAGTGTATTATGGATGAGTTAAGTGTCATTTATGGAATGAGTTAGTGTATTTGTGGATGATGTTAAGGTGTATTTTGATGAGTTAAGTGTCATTTATAGATGAGTTTAAGTGTCATTTTGGATGAGTTAGTGTCATTTGATGAGGTTAAGTTGTCATTATGGATGAAGTTTATGTATTAGTGGATTGAGTTAAGTGTCATTATGGATGAGTTAATGTCATTTGGATGAGTTAAGTGTCATTATGGATGAGTTAAGTGTCATTATGGATGAGTTAAGTGTCATTATGGTGATGAGTTAAGTGTCATTATGGATGAGTTTAAGTGTCATTATTGGATGAGTTAAGTGTCATTTTGGAAAAATAAAGTGTCTTTAAGGATAAATTAGGTGTCATTATTGATAAATGACGTGTCATTAAGGATAAAATAAGTGTCATTATAGTTAAATTAGGTGTCACTACGGATAAATTATGTGTCATTTTGGATGAATTAAGTGTCATTATGGATAAATTAAGTGTAATTTTTGATGAATTAAGTGTCATTTATGGAAGTAGTTAAGTGTCATTATGGATGAGCTACGGATAAATTAAGTGTCATTATGGATGAGTTAAGTGTCATTATGGATGAGCTAAGTTTAATTATGGATGAGTTATATGTTATTATGGATGAGTTAAATGGA
Source organism: Salvelinus sp. IW2-2015 (assembly GCF_002910315.2). NCBI lineage: Eukaryota > Metazoa > Chordata > Actinopteri > Salmoniformes > Salmonidae > Salvelinus > Salvelinus sp. IW2-2015. The sequence goes on along the minus strand of NC_036854.1, from coordinate 24,661,707 downwards.
TGAGGTAAGTGTCATTATGGATAAGTTAAATGTCATTATGGATGAGCCGTTGTTAGCGGTTAGCATTTACTGTATCATTTAGGATAATAACTAAAAACACTGATTAGAAGACAGCTATTCTCACCACTATACCACCAATGCATGGCAGTGGTAATTATGCACCTAATAGCTGACAGCCATGTTTGAATGTATACATGTGCGCTGACTACGGTTGCCAGCTGCAGGGTTTCCTCCGACACATTGGTGTAGGCTGGCTTCCAGGGTAAGCCAGCAGTGTGTCAAGAAGCAGCGAAAAAGTGGGGTCATGTTTCAGAAGACGCATGGCTCTTGACCATTGTCACTCCCGAGTCCGTACGGGAGATGCAGCGATGGGACTGTAACTACCAATAAGGGGTAAAAAATGTTTTATGTATCTAGCCATTTGACATCCTGATGTGGTCAATTAAAAATAGTTTCCTACTTCTTAAGAGTGACTAAGTCTCTGGTAAGAGCAACTGATGGCATTCAGAAGTTTTAAGTATACATTGCATTCGGAAAGTATTCATTTTGTTACGTTACAGCTTTATTCAAAAATGTATTTAATTAAACGATTTCCTCAGCGATCTAAACACAATACCCAATAATGACGAATCAAAAACAGGTTTAGATTTTTCTGCAAATGTATTAAAAACAAAAAAACAGAAATACCTTATTTACATAAGTATTCAGACCCTTTGCTATGAGACCCGAAATTGAGCTCAGGAGCCTCCTGTTTCCATTGATCATCCTTGAGATGTTTCTACAACTTGATTGCAGTCCACCTGTGGTAAATTCAATTGATTGGACATGATTTGGAAAGGCACACACGTGTCTATATTAGGTCCGGCAGTTTACAGTGCATGTCAGATCAAAAACCATGAGTCATGAATCATGAGGTCGAAGGAATTGTCCATAGAGCTCAGAGACAGGATTGTGTCGAGGCACAGATCTGGGGAAGGGTACCAAAAAATATCTGCAACATTGAAGGTCCTCAATAACACACTGGCCTCCATCATTATTAAATGGAAGAAGTTTGGAACTACCAAGACTCTTCCTATAGCTGGCCGCCCGGTCAAACTGAGCAATCGGGGGAGAAGGGCCTTGGTTAGAGAGGTGACCAAGAACCCGATGGTCACTCTGACAGAGCTCTAGAATTCCTCTGTGGAGATGGGAGAACCTTCCAGAAGGACAACCATCTCTGCCACACAGCACCAATCAGGCCTTTATGGTAGAGGCCAGACTGAATCCACTCCTCAGTAATATGCACATAACAGCCTAAAGAGTCACCTAAAAATTCTCAGACCATGAGAAACAAGGTTCTCTGGTCTGATGAAACCAATGAGGGAAAGATGAACGGAGCAAAGTACAGAGAGATCCTTGATGAAAACCTACTCCAGAGCGTTCAGGACCTCAGACTGGTGCGGAGTTTCACCTTCCAACAGGACAACAACCCTATGCACACAGCCAAGACAACGCAGGCTGGATATTGAATGGCCGAGCCAGTGCCCGGACTTGAACCCCGATTGAACATCTCTGGAGAGACCTGAAAATAGCTGTGCTGCAATGCTCCCCATCCAACCTGACAGAGCTTRAGAGGATCTGCGGAGTATAATGAGAGAAACTCCCCAAATACAGGTGTACCAAGCTTGTAGCATCATACCCAAGAACACTCGCGGCTGTAAAGGGTCTGAATACTTATGTAAATGTAATATATATATATTTTTTTTTATACATTTGCAAAAATTCATGAAAACCTCTTTTTGCTTTGTCATTATGGGGTATTGAGTGTAGATTGATGAGGAGAAAAAACAAACAATTTAATCAATTTTAAAATAAGACTATGACATAACAAAATGTAGAAAAAGTCAAGAGGTCTGAAAACTTTCCGAATGCACTGTATGTACATCAAACAGCTATCAAACTAGAACAACTTTTTTTGGTTTGATATGAACCAGAAGAAAAGAGTGAGTGAGATCTCTGGTCTCCTCTTCCGTCTCTGGCTAGGCTTCAGACCACGTTCTACACCTGCACACACACACTCAACATTAATTAGAGCAAGCACTTTTGGAAAACACTGTGCCAACGATTGGCCTAGAAAACTGTATGCCAAAGCTCAGAACAGTTGGTCCTGTTGATCTTCCTGTCTGGATTGGCGCCCCCCCCCCCCTTGGGTTGTGCCGTGGCGGAGATCTTTGTGGGCTCCCTCACGACGCCAGGTCAGCGGAGTCAATCACCACCTTCCGGAGACACCTGAAATCCCACCTCTTTAAGGAATACCTAGGGATAGGATAAAGTAATCCTTCTAACCCCCCCCCCCCCCCCTTAAAAGAGTTAATGCACTTTGTAAAGTGGTTGTTCCACTGGATATCATAAGGTGAATGCACCAATTTGTAAGTCGCTCTGGATAAGAGCGTCTGCTAAATGACTTAAATGTAAATGTAAATGTAATGGCTATACTCGGCCTTGTCTCAGGATGGTAAGTTGGTGTGTTGAAGATATCCCTCTAGTGTGTGTGGGGGCTGTGCTTTTGGCAAAGTGGGTGGGGTTATATCCTTCCTGTTTGGCCCTGTCCGGGGGTATCATCGGATGGGGCCACAGTGTTTCCTGACCCCCTCCTGTCAGGAGGGTTTCAGAACAGTTTCAATGTTCTGTTCTGCCTGCGGATATGGAACCCTGACCTGTTCACCGGACGTGCTACCTGTCCCAGACCTGCTGTTTTCAACTCTCTAGAGACAGCAGGAGCGGTAGAGATACTCTTAATGATCAGCTATGAAAAGCCAACTGACATTTACTCCTGAGGTGCTGACTTGCTGCACCCTCGACAACTACTGTGATTATTATTATTTGACCATGCTGGTCATTTATGAACATTTGAACATATTTGGCCATATTCTCTTATAATCTCCACTCGGCACAGCCAGAAGAGGACTGGTCACCCTCATAGCCTGGTTCCTCTCTTGGTTTCGTCCTAGGTTTTGGCCTTTCTAGGGAGTTTTTCCTAGCCACCGTGCTTCTACACCTGCATTGCTTGCTGTTTGGGGTTTTAGGCTGGGTTTCTGTACAGCGCACTTTGAGATATTAACTAGCCTGCACGATGATGGCTGCTTAAATCTGGCCTCCAACAACTAGTAAGCTAGCCTGCACGATGATGGCTGCTTAAATCTGGCCTCCTACAACTTGTTAGCAAGCCTGCAGGGTGATGGCTGCTTAAATCTGGCCTCCTACAACTAGTTAGCTAGCCTGCAGGGTGATGGCTGCTTAAATCTGCCCTCCTACAACTAGTTAGCTAGCCTACACGATGATGGCTGCTTAAATCTGGCCTCCTACAACTAGTTAGCTAGCCTGCAGGGTGATGGCTGTTAAATCTGGCCTCCTACAACTAGTTAGCTAGCCTGCAGGGTGATGGCTGCTTAAATCTGGCCTCCTACAACTAGTTAGCTAGCCTGCACGATGATTGCTGCTTAAATCTGGCCTCCTACAACTAGTTAGCTAGCCTGCACGATGATGGCTGAAAAAGCCCTAATGAGCTGAGTGAAGAGAAAATTATGAACCAATCACATCCCATTTTATTGTTGTACAATCAACAATTATGTAGACCTAATCATGTATCATTTGAAATAGCAGATTTTTGACCACTATCTGTTCTGAAGTCAACAACCATTTTTCGTTGTGACCAAGGTAAGTTGCCTGCTATGTTACCCCTTTATAAAGAAAACATTTGAACGGCTCTCTCTGAAAGCTGAAAAAATAACATGGATTCAACAATGACAAAGTGCTTTTCAGGTGGAAAATACCTTTATAATACATCGCTCTATGCAAACTGAGAACTTTTCCAATCAACAGCCTTGATTCTTTATGTTCAGCTTTTTGTGTTTATCTTCAACCTATAGAAGGGATTCAGCTGGCAGCACTCTACCGCATTTTGTCTTATTAACGTCCCAAAGCCGCAAACGAACTCTGAAATGGCCTTGAATTCTCACTCTTCAATTTGATGAATACCTCAACATTTTACCTAGTTGACACTGCATTAATCACATTCATTTGAAAAATGTTAACTAAATTCAGCTCTGTGAAATTGTACTCCTTTCTAAAAAGCCTTTCCTGTTTGCCAACACTGTTACTGTTTTCCCACCGCAAGTTCGATGGAGACCTCCATAATGTTATGGTAATGTTTTCATACAGCTCCACTTAGTGAAGCACTTTCACCTCTGTGAAAGCTACTGACATATTAGGCGGGTTTGGGTACAACTGTGGGAAACCCATACTGTATCGTGTATTAGGAAGCCTCCGAGAAGAAACTCCTCATGTTTCTGTATGTTTGTTACGAACCCGTCCATCCATCTTCCCATTATTCATTCATCCTGTTAAGGACTTTGAGGGCAACAACAAGTCATCAACCTCAAATGACGAGGCGTAGTCACCCTCAATTTGAAGCCACATTTAATTGCAGTTGATTGGGTCTGTAATGGACATTATTGTGCTTGTGTGAGGGTTTCTGGCCAGTCAGCTTGCTTGACCTATCCTGGAGGATTTTCCCCCATTTACGTTTTTTTTCTGTTGAGCTGAAGTACAATAAAATGTGTTTTTTTTTATAGACAAATATCAGCCAAATAATAACTGTCTTGGGGGTATCAGCACTGCAAATGAAGGAGTTGATTGTTGCCAAGCACTAGGGCCATTAATAATGAGTAATGAAGTGTCTGAGCTTATCGTAACCTTCGACCTTGTCACTCGTGTGAAGCTGACTACAAGTCAATTGTGTGCCACTCCAACGGAGCATCATTATCCTCAATCTACACTCTGTGTGGTGCCTGAGTAAACAATCACACCACACAGCTTTTTATCTACGTCCTAATTATATCAGACATCTTATTAAAACCTGTTCTGTTGAATTATACAATCAAAGATGGACACTTAAATCAGTGGGAGAAGAGTGATAAATGCATTGTGGGATTCCTTTCTACTGTGATTATTTTACTTAATAATCTTATAAAACTGTATCGTTAAATGGAAAAAGTAGTTAAGTTCATTCTAATAAGAAGCAAGAATGGTGAAAATGTATTAGTATATAATAATAGTATATATACAGTAGCAGTCTACAGTTTGGACACATCTACTAATTCAAGGGTTTTTCTTTATTTGTACTATTTTCTACATTGTAGTATAATCGTGACGACATGCTAGAGCATGGTGGATGGGCATAAGCATCTGCCTCTGCCTCTGATTGTCCAGATTCGAAAGGTTACATGTTCGAATACAGTAGAAGAAAGATGTCTTTCTATTTGATATCCCAAACCTTAACCATTCTGAGTTCATGGCTAACCTTAATAACCATTCAGAGTTAATGGCTAACCTTAATAACCATTCAGAGTTAATGGCTAACCTTAACCATTCAGAGTTAATGGCTAACCTTAAACATTCAGAGTTAACAACATCCGGCGCCGGAAAGAGATGGCCGCCTCGCTTCGCGTTCCTTGGAAAATATGCAGTATTTTGCTTTTTTATGTGTTATTTCTTACATCGGTACCCCAGGTAATCTTAGGTTTCATTACATACAGTCGGGAGGAACTACTGAATATACGATTAACGTCAACTCATACATCGTTCCTACCAGGAATATGACTTTCCCGAAACGGATCCAGTGTTTTGCCTTCCACCCAATACAATGGATCTGATCCCAGCCGGCGACCCTGTTGCGAAGCCGTAAAAGGGGCAACGAAGAGCGAGGCGGTCTCGTGGTCAGGCTTCGGAGACGGGCACATCGCGCTCCACTCCCTAGCATACTACTCGCCAATGTCCAGTCTCTTGACAATAAGGTTTGATAGAATCCGAGCACGGGAGCATTCCAGAGAGACATCAGGGATTGCAACGTGCTCTGCTTCACGGAAACATGCTAACTCAAGAGACGCTAACGGAGTCGGTGCAGCCAGCTGGTTTCTTCATGCATCGCGCCGACAGAAACAAACATCTTTCTGGTTAAGAAGAGGGGCGGGGGGGTATGCCTTATGATTAACGAGACGTGGTGTGATCATCATAACAAACACACAGGAACTCAAGTCATTCTGTTCACCTGATCTAGAACTCCTCACAATCAAATGTCGACCGCATTATCTTACCAAGGGAATTCTCTTCAATCATAATCACAGCCGTATATATTCCCCCCCAAGCAGACACATCGATGGCCCTGAACGAACTTTATCTGACTCTTTGTAAACTGGAAACCACACAACCCTGAGGCTGCATTCATCGTAGCTGGGGATTTTAACAGCTAATCTAAAAACAAAACTCCCTAATTCTATCAGCATATCGATTGTGCTACCAGGGCTGGGAAAAACCCTAGATCATTGTTATAACTAATTTTCCGCGACGCATATAAGGCCCTCCCCGCCCCCCCTTTCGAAAAGCTGGACCACGACTCCATTTTGTTGATTCCAGCCTACAAACAGAAACTAAAACAACAAGCTCCCGCGCTCAGGTCTGTTCAACGCTGGTCCGACCCAATCTGAATCCACGCTTCAAGACTGCTTCGATCACGCGGATTGGAATATGTTCCGCATTGCCGTCCAACAACAATATTGACGAATATGCTGATTCGGTGAGCGAGTTCATTAGGAAGTGCATTGACGATGTCGTACCCACAGCAACGATTAAAACATTCCAAACCAGAAACCGTCGGATTGACGGCAGCATTCGCGTGAAACTGAAAGCACGAACACTGCTTTTAACCAGGGCAAGGTGACCGGAAGCATGACCGAATACAAACAGTGTAGCTATTCTCTCCGCAAGGCAATCAAACAGGCTAAGTCCCAGTACAGAGACAAAATCAGAGTCGCAATTCAACAGCTCAGACACAAGAGGTATGTGCAGGGTCTACAGTCAATCACGGATTAACAAAAAGAAAAACCAGCCCCGTCGCGGACCAGGATGTCTTGCTCCCAGACAGGCTAAACAACTTTTTTGCCCGCTTTAGGACAATACAGGCCACTGAAACGGCCCCCTACCAAAACCTGCGGGCTCTCCTTCACTGCAGCCGAGGTGAGTAAACATTTAAACGTTTTAACCTCGCAAGGCTGCAGGCCCAACGGCATTCCCAGCCGCGTCCTCAGAGCATGCGCAGACCAGCTGGCTGTGTGTTTACGGACATATTCAATCAATCTTATCCCAGTCTTCTGTTCCCCACATGCTTCAAGAGAGGCCACCATTGTCCTGTTCCCAAGAAAGCTAAGGTAACTGAGCTAAACGACTACCGCCCCGTAGCACTCACTCCGTCATCATGAAGTGCTTTGAGAGGACTAGTCAAGGACCATATCACCTCCACCCTACCGGACACCCTAAACCCACTCCAATTTGCTTACCGACCCAATATGTCACAGACGACGCAATCGCAAACCACACTGCACACTGCCCTAACCCATCTGGACAAGAGGGAATACCCATGTGAGAATGCTGTTCATCGATTACAGCCTCAGCATTAACACCATAGTACCCTCCAAACTCGTCATCAAGCTGAGACCCTGGGTCTCGACCCCGCCCTGTGCAACCTGGGTCCTGGACTTCCTGACGGCCCGCCCCAGGTGGTGAGGTAGGTAACAACATCTCCACCCCCGCTGATCCTCAACACTGGGGCCCACAAGGGTGCGTTCTGAGCCCTCTCCTGTACTCCCTGTTCACCCACGACTGCGTGGCCATGCACGCCTCCAACTCAATCATCAAGTTTGCGGATGACACTACAGTGGTAGGCTTGATTACCAACAACGACGAGACGGCCTACAGGGAGGAGGTGAGGGCCCTCGGAGTGTGGTGTCAGGAAAATAACCTCACACTCAACGTCAACAAAACAAAGGAGATGATTGTGGACTTCAGGAAACAGCAGAGGGAGCACCCCCCTATCCAATCGACGGGTCAGTTAGTGGAGAAGGTGGAAAGTTTTAAGTTCCTCGGTTGCTACCACATCACGGACAAATTGAAATTGGTCCACCCACACAGACAGCGTTGTGAAGAAGGCGCAGCAGCGCCTCTTCAACCTCAGGAGGCTGAAGAAATTCGGCTTGTCACCAAAAGCACTCACAAACTTCTACAGATGCACAATCGAGAGCATCCTGTCGGGCTGTATCACCGCCTGGTACGGCAACTGCTCCGCCCACAACCGTAAGGCTCTCCAAAGGGTAGTGAGGTCTGCAGAACGACGACCACCGGGGGCAAAACTACCTGCCCTCCAGGACACCTACACCACCCGATGTCACAGGAAGGCCATAAAGATCATCAAGGACAACAACCACCCAAGCCACTGCCTGTTCACCCCGCTATCATCCAGAAGGCGAGGTCAGTACAGGTGCATCAAAGCAGGGACCGAGAGACTGAAAAACAGCTTCTATCTCAAGGCCATCAGACTGTTAAACAGCCACCACTAACATTTAGCGCCGCTCCAACATACTGACTCAACTCCAGCCACTTTAAAAATGGGAATTGATGGAAATTATGTAAAAATGTACCACTAGCCACTTTAAACAATGCCACTTAATATAATGTTTACATACCCTACATTACCCATCTCATATGTATATACTGTACTCTATATCATCTACTGCATCTTGCCATCTTATGTAATACATGTACCACTAGCCACTTTCTTACTATGCCACTTTATGTTTACATACCCTACAGTACTCATCTCATATGTATATACCGTACTCTATACCAACTACGCATCTTGCCATGCCGTTTTGTACCACCACTCATTCATATATTCTTTATGTACATATTCTTTATCCCTTTACACTTGTGTGTGTGTATAAGTAGTAGTTGTGGAATTGTTAGGTTAGATTACTTGTTGGTTATTACTGCATTGTCGGAACTAAAGCACAAGCATTTCGCTACACTCGCATTAACATCTGCTAACCATGTGTATGTGACTAATAACATTTGATTTGAATTGATTTGATTTTGTGATTTAATTGGCTAACTTAACCATTCAGAGTTAATGGCTAACTTTAACCATTCAGAGTTAATGGCTAACTTTAACCATTCAGAGTTAATGGCTAACTTTAACCATTCAGAGTTAATGGCTAACTTACCATTCAGAGTTAATGGCTAACCTTAACCATTCAGAGTTAATGGCTAACTTTAACCATTCAGAGTTAATGGCTAACTTTTAACCATTCAGAGTTAATGGCTAACCTTAACCATTCAGAGTTAATGGCTAACCTTAACAATTCAGAGTTAATGGCTACTTAACCATCAGGTTATGGCTAACTTTAACCATTCGAAAGGCTAACTTTAACCATTCAGAGTTAATGGCTAACTTTAACCATTCAGAGTTAATGGCTAACCTTAACCATTCAGAGTTAATGGCTAACTTTAACCATTCAGAGTTAATGTAACTTTAACCATTCAGAGTTAATGCTAACTAACCATTCAGAGTTAATGGCTAACTTTAACCATTCAGAGTTAATGGCTAACTTTAACCATTCAGAAGTTAATGAGTTTTTATTTTTTTCGATTGTGTTATTGACTGTATGGCTGTTTATTCCATGTTGTTGTTGTTTGTTGTTGCTTTGCTTTGTCTTTGGCCAGGTCGCCGTTGTAAATGAGAACATGTTCTCAACTAGGCTACCTGGTTAAATAAAGGTGAAATAAAAAATAAAAAAATTGCTTTAACCTAAGAATTCTGAATTACTGACTAAAACTGAACCCTACCCTTCAAATGTTGGAGTTAATACCAAAACTTAACCTTAAACACTTCAAAAGTTGACGTTTGGAACAACTTCGAAATGTAATATTTGAGAAACGTTACATCTGCATTGCTTGCTGTTTGGGGTTTTAGGCTGAGTTTCTGTACAGCACTTTGTGACATCGGCTGAGTAAAAAGTGCTTTTTAAATAAATTTGTTTGATTGATTGATGTGTGTGGGCTAGAGGGTGTGAGTGGGTGTATGTGTGAGTATGTCTCTATGAATGGGAGAGGGAAGGATAATGAATATGTGTAGGAGGGCGGAGAGAATGGCTGTAAGGGACATAGACTATATGTTTGTGTGTGAATGACGGGAAAGGGATGAGTAAGTAGATGTATCAAAGTATAAATTACTTTGAGAAGAAGGGGAGAGGGATGGGAGGTTGGGATAAATGTGGCCTTCGTGGGTAAGGTGAGTAAAGATGGGAGGTGGGGATAAGCTTAGCTTGGGTGAGTTAAGATGGGAGCTGGGGATAAGCTTGACTTGGGTGGGCAAGGGTGAGTTAAGATGGGAGCTGGGGATAAGCTTGACTTGGGTGGGCAAGGGTGAGTTAAGATGGGAGCTGGGGATAAGCTTGACTTGGGTGGGCAAGGGTTAGTAAAATGCGGAGGTGGGGATAAGCTTGGCTGGGTGTGGTAAAGCGAGGGAGAACTGGGAGGGGGTGGTGGAGAGGGATGGGATTTGGTTTAGGAGAGAGAGAGCGAGAGAGAGCAGAGACGCAGAGACGAGAGCGAGAGAGAGCGAGAGAGAGAGGATGAGCGAGAGAGAGAGAGCGAGAGAGAGAAGAGAGCGAGGAAGACGAGCAGACGAGAGAGATCGAGAGCGAGAGAGCATGGAGGATGAGCGAGAGCGTGAGAGCGAGAGCGAGATGAGAGCGAGGAGCGGGAGGAGAGAGAGAGAGCGGGAGAGAAAGAGAGAAGAGAGGAAGAGAGAGAGAGAGAGGAGGAGGAGGAGAGAGAGAGAGAGAGAGAGAGAGAGAGAGAGAGAGAGAGAGAGAGAGAGAGAGAGAGAGAGAGAGAGAGAGAGGAGAGAGAGAAGAGAGAGAGAGAGAGAGAGAGAGAGAGAGAGAGAGAGAGAGAGAGAGAGAGAGAGAGAGAGAGAGAGAGAGCGAAGAGAGAGAGAGAGAGAGAGACGAGAGAGAGAGAGAGAAGAGAGAGAGAGAGAGAGAGAGAGAGAGAGAGAGAGAGAGAGAGAGAGAGAGAGAGAGAGAGAGGAGAGAGAGAGAGAGAGACTTAATATAGTACTATGTAATTGTATTAATTTTTTTATGACTTGTTAACCCGTTGTAAAATAAATAAGAGTTCTGGACAGATAAGGAAAGGATGTTGAATTATATTATTATTCTTCCTAGTTTGTCATTACAACTAATATTTAATGGGGTTGTTTGTGAGAATGGGGCTATATCCGAGGAGATTGGGATCGGTGATTGGGAGGGCGTCAGACACTTCTCTGAGGTGTGCATGGGACTCCACTCATTCCATTTCAGTCTTTCGGAGGACCCCCACCAGCCACTATACTTTCATTTAATTTATAAGGTAATACAAACTAATCACCAGTGACTTAAGTGGCACTCTTTCTGCATCCCCAGTTCTTCATGGTAGTCGGAGGTAAAAAGATGTATGTTAGGAATTTTATGAATAATGACTAAACAATGTCTACATTTAGATAAAACTATAACTAATTGAACTCTACCCTGTATTATTATATCTGATTAATAATGTTAATTCATAAGGAAGGGATTATGTAGCATGAACAAGGAGTAATTAAAACATAATAAACACCATTCCAACTTAGTTGGAGAGGTATGTGCTGTGGGTTATTAAGTAAGCAAAAAGGATCGTTAAACTATGGTTGAACCGACTCAACTTAGCCCTGGGATGTTTAGATAAGGCAGCGAGTGACTCCCTAGGTCTTCAATTATCTTGAGCTGTCTGCTAAAGTGGTAATAAATCATGGTGAAACTTCAGGAGTTAATCTAGTTATATTTTGTGTCAAGTGTGTGCGCTGGTGAGTTGGAATGAACTTTTGAACCTGTTTTGTCTTGGTCAAGAGGAGGAGCTTCATTCTGTAACCAATGACATCATATTTCGTATATAAACTGTTGTTTGTGGTTAAATGAGAGCGTTCTCCGAGAATAAATACTATTATCTAATTTTAATAAGACTGGTCCCGGTCTATTTTATGCTAATAAGAATCTTACAAATTCTTAGAAATAGACAGAGTGATTTTGATTAATGAGCACATAAAGGAATTATGAAATTCCCCTAACAATGTACTTTGCTTTATGTTTTTATTTTATGTTTTATGTCTGCTCTGCCCACATGCTCTATATGTTATATGTAATGTACACTAAAGCAGTTTTAATTTGAAAAGATAAAGATACATAAGCGGTAATTATAAACAACAATGTGATTAATGGCCATTTTAAAATCTTGTACGAAAACGTATATAAATCAGAATTAAACAACAGTTTGGACTGATCCTATAGCCTTCTTAGACTCAACAACCCTGGATCAATTATCAACAGACATAAAATAATCTCTAAAAAATGTTAGATAGTGTTAAAACATTTGTGTGGGGAAAAAAGCACCAGGATGACTGTCCTATAGAATTGAATTCTGCATTTTGGGACAAAGTAGCCCCCCTACTTACAGAAATGACAACACACACATCACCCAGTTCAGTACTTCCTAGATGCATGTATCAAACAGCTCTTTCAGTCAAATTAAAACCAGGAAAATAGAGAGTCTCCATAAGTTTAATAAATTGTGACAATTAAATAATACCAAAGCTTATAAGCAACAGAATGGCAAAAGTCTTACCAGACTTGATATATATATACAAATCAAACAGGGTTTAATATAAATAGACACTTACAGACACAAGAACATGTTTCAGTTTAATACAATACGCAAAAAAACAAGATATACATTGCCATTGAATACAAGTATTCAAATCCCTTGATTTTTTACATATTTTGTTAGGTTACAGCCTTACTCTAAAATGTATTCAATAGTTTTTTTTCTTCATCAATCTACACACAATACCCCATAATGACAAAGCGAAAACAGGTTTTTAGAAATGTTTGCTAATTTATAAAATAAAATACAAATTAAATTTGACATTTACATAAGTATTCAGAAATTTTACTCAGTACTTTGTTGATGCAGCTTTGGCAGCGATTACAGCCTCTTCTTGGGTATGACGCTACAAGCTTGGCACACCTGTATTTGGGGAGTTTTTCCCATTCTTCTCTGCAGATCCAATTAAGCTCTGTCAGGTTTGATGGGAGCGTTGCTGCACAGCTATTTTCAGGTCTCTTCAGAGATGTTTGATCATGTTCAAGTCTGGGCTCTGGCTGGGCCACTCAAGGACATTCAGAGACTCGTCCCAAAGCCACTCCTGCATTGTCTTGGATGTGTGCTTAGGGTCGTGGTCTTGTTGGAAGGTGAACCTTCGCCCCAGTCTGAGGACCTGATCACTCCGGAGGAGGTTTTCACCAAGGATCCCTCTGTACTTTGTTTTTATTCATCTTTGCCGCGATCCTGACTAGTCTCCCAGTCCCCGCCACTGAGAAACATCCCCACAGCATGATGCTGCCACCACCATGCATCACCGTATGGGATGGTGCCAGGCTTCCTCCAGATGTGACACTTGGCATTCAGGCCAAAGAGTACATTCTTGGTTTCATCAGACCAGATAATCTTGTTTCACATGGTCTGAGAGTCTTTAGGTGCCTTTTGGCAAACTCCAAGCGGCCTGTCATGTATCTTTTACTGAGGAGTGGCTTCCGTCTGGCTACTCTGCCTAAGTCTTAGGGTCGTTCTAACCTTCCCAGACTTGGAATTGTATCAACTCGCTACCCAAGGCTTTTACTTGTGACATATACTGTAGTTAAATGCACTAAAGATGAACAATGATTACATATTGAAGATGCACATGTTCATCCCCAGAATCTTTTTATGTGTATATTTTCAAAGGATAAAGCTAAGAACATGAACAATTTCATAGTTAAGAACACTATAACAACATGGAAGAAAATGTGACGTATTCTACAAGCACCAATATCACTCCCTGGAAACACAACCTTATGGAACAATCCTTGGATAACTTTTCAGAGTTCACCGATAAATTAGCCCACATGGAAAACTAAAGGCATAGAAACTGAAAATGAATTGGTAACAGGAAAAACATTTATTACCATGACCAAAGTAAAAAGTAATTTTGGACTGACCAATGTAGAAGTTTCAAATTCATGCCACTTAAAGTTATCTTTTGGACATCAGAGCATCCTTGAGTGAATCTTATTTGAGTCAGAAAATTATGTTTATATGAGAAACGGTATACAAAAACCTTGCAGAGAGCATATCGAACTGACAATCTCTTAGAAATACATACAAACTATTTGAACTAAGAGTTAAAAAGAACTGATTCTGGCACAAGATGGAGGGAAAGTTGGAGCATAACTAAGAAAATTAGTTAACGAATATTTACACCTAATCCAATATAAACTAATGTATTATACAAGAGACACATTTCACAAAATCTACAGCACAATGGCAGAGTCATGTGTGTAAGTGTAAAACTGATAATGACTCAATGCTTTCTGGGAATGCTATGGGTGGAGCTACAAAGTTGGCTCTCAGAAGTATTACAATGTAAACGTACTTTTAATCCGCCTGTCTGCATATTTCAAGACCACAGGAGGTTGGTGGCACCTTAATTGGGGAGAACGGGCTCGTGGTAATGACTGGTGCAGAATGAGTGGAATGGTATCAAATACATCAAACACATGGTTTCCAATAATTCTAATGATTTATTATTGAAATATTGAAATAGCATTGGCAACCGAGAAAAACAAATTGATACAATTTAAGGCCAAGTGGCAAACAATAATGCAGGCACTTGGGATGGAGGTGTGAGCATGCGAGTCTGGACAGATGAGATGTAGTCTTTGTTTAGGGTTAGGGCACTAGGGATGGGGGTGTGAGCATGCGAGTCTGGACAGATGAGATGTAGTCTTTGTTTAGGGTTAGGGCACTAGGGATGGAGGTGTGAGCATGCGAGTCTGGACAGATGAGATGTAGTCTGTTTAGGGTTAGGGCACTAGGGATGGGGGTGTGAGCATGCGAGTCTGGACAGATGAGATGTAGTCTTTGTTTAGGGTTAGGGCACTAGGGATGGGGGTGTGAGCATGCGAGTCTGGACAGATGAGATGTAGTCTTTGTTTAGGGTTAGGGCACTAGGGATGGGGTGTGAGCATGCGAGTCTGGACAGATGAGATGTAGTCTTTGTTTAGGGTTAGGCACTAGGGATGGGGTGTGAGCATGCGAGTCTGGACAGATGAGATGTAGTCTTTGTTTAGGGTTAGGGCACTAGGGATGGGGTGTGAGCATGCGAGTCTGGCAGATGAGATGTAGTCTTTGTTTAGGGTTAGGGCACTAGGATGGGGTGTGAGCATGCGAGTCTGGGCAGAATGGGATGTAGTCCTTTGTTTAGGGTTAGGGCACTAGGGATGGGGTGTGAGCATGCGAGTCTGGGCAGATACGATGTAGTCATTGCTAGTGTGCATGTGTGAGTTGTTGTTCGTATGTATAAGTTTGTAGCTTGAGTAAAAAAAAGAGAAACATGGATGAACGTCTAGTTCTGACATGAGACTGTGAGAGCTTGTAGGTTTCCTAGTGCATGTATTTCATGATACTCATTTGCTACAACAAGTGGCAACTTTGTTTCAAAGTTTCATCACTGTAAACACGCTCTGTTACCGTAGAACCTGTCTCAACCATTCGTCTTGTCTTTTTGATCTGAAGGCCTGTCTTTACAACACAACATTCTAAAACGGTCTAGTTTACTCTCGTCTCAGCTGCTGAAGCCCGGTTCAGATACAGAGTCACTCGGACCTGTCAAAGTCACAAGGATTTGGTGTCAGAGTGAAGCTGTCTTAATAGGGTCACCTGGACTCCACTCCCACAGCCACAGCATTAATGATCCCTAATTTGGCCGATCAGCTTGATTTATCCGTACAACAGCGGGATGTGGATTAGATTTATAGGGCGAACAGAGATTCCTCTCTGAAGAGAGATAACTGTGCAAGTAATGAGGCTCCCTATTCCGTCCCCCTGGTCTCGCTCTGATCGTTAGACTAATGATTTTTCTATATTTTTTCAACATCTTTGTTCTTTATAATTGTGTTTTGCCACTGCAATTACCGATCTGATTTGTACAAACAAGCGAGTAGTGGCTTTGCATAGTCGCTTTGCGTTGTGGCTTTGTGTAGTGGCTTTGCGTTGCTCCCGTCGTGTTGTTTCATGCCGGCCGGTGTGTTCCGTGTTGGGAAATGCTTCGGACGACACCAGGGGCTCTCCTATTCCTGATACGAGTGCTTTTAATTATCACTCTTTGGTCCTTCCCTCCCTTGTGATGTATGCATCAAATAAACCTTGATGGAATCGCTCACTGTGTCTCTATGGCCATCGCCTGACTGAATGCCTTGCACCTTTCCTTAGTCCGACTCTGCCTGCTGCCAGGATCGTTGCAGACAAAATGGTCTTGGCAGACGTGTCTTATCAGACATGCCCCACTCTTCTTTCTCCACAGGGATGTGCCTTTGCAAAGGTCTACTTTTGAAAACATTTTACTGTTGTTTTATCTTATTCATTCAGCAAAATGTCATGTGCTTTTATATGTAGGCTACTAGATAGTAGATTATGTTACAGATACTGTACTTCATATCAGGAAATTATAGAGATAAAAGACAATGTGTCCAACCTGAAAATCATGAGAATTGATCTAACGGAAATCGTAAAGTTTTGGTCCACACACTCAACAGTTCCAACACACTGTATGGTTATTGATTAACAATGTTTTGATCTCAAATGGATCTTTTTCAAACTGATCTTTTTTTTTTTTTGAAGAAGAAGAGGACCTATAGACATGAACTATGTCTATCCTTAATAATATATTAAAACCAGCCTAATTCATACTCTTGGAATAGGTGCTTCCACAATAATGTGATTAGTACGTACAGCATACGAGGTCAATTATTAAATTTTTTACACACCACAGTAAGACAATATCCCATTATGTTGCCTTGTCATGCTTTTTAAAAATTGAATAAATGCAAGCTTTGGTTTTATACTTACAACACAATCAGGCTTGATTGAGCTCTTTTGTCTCGTAGTAATCTGGTGCCTGCCTGTATTTCATTTATTTTTAGCAAAACACTTAATTGAAAAAAAATCTTCAAGAAAACAACAGGCTGTGGTGTATGGGACACCGTAGCTCAAAAGCCTGTCTGCCTTCCCGATTTCTGTAGCTGTTGGCTTACCTGTGTAATATTGAATTAAGGTTAGCTTACCTGTGTAATATTGAAATTTAAGGTTAGTTTACCTGTGTAATATTGAATTAAGGTTAGCTTACCTGTGTAATATTATTTAAGGTTAAGCTTACCTGTGTAATATTGAATTAAGGTTAGCTTACCTGTGTAATATTGAATTAAGGTTAGCTTACCTGTGTAATGTTGAATTAAGGTTGCTTACCTGTGTAATATTGAATTAAGGTTAGCTTACCTGTGGTTAATATTGAATTAAGCTCAGAGCCACTTGTGTTTCAAACATGGTCCTGTTTGATCAATTGCTGTGCTGATCAATAGACAGTTCATTACCTTTGTCAAAATAACATGTAGCTTAGAGTTATATTTGTACTTATTTATTTTTTGCAATAAAGATGGTGAAGCAACAATAATACACAATTACAATAGGCCTATTTCAAAAAATACATACATCCAAATTATATATATATACACACCTGTATACATATTTTAATAGCAAGACACTGTAAAGTCCATCATCTCTCGGAATAGTATGAATTGGGCTGTTTGAGAAGGTTTGATTCATAAGCAACCTGTCTTCACATACTGTAGTTTGAAGTACAATAACAACATAACTACTGTAGTAGATCAAAGCTTTGTGCTGGAAAACCTTGGTAGAACATGGGTGGAATAGGCATTTAGTTTAGTTTAGTTTATAAATTCGACCATTTAAAAAAAAAGAAGCACACATAAAACTTAAAGCCATACGTGCACATGAATAAAATCATGGAGGATAACACATATTAAAGTCTGGGACTTATTTCCATTGCGGTCCTCTTGAGACAAGATGGCTAGACAAGATTGAACACAGTATGGCAGTGAAATAATAAAACAAAAACAGAGAAGAAGAACATCTATCTCATCATTCTAGTTACATCATAGGGGTTATTCATATGGGCACAGAAGACATCAAACATATTTGTACCTTATTTTTAAATCTGCCCAGAGAGGACGTTGTTGTTATGGGCAGAGGCAATTCATTCCATTCTGAGGCTCCAGTATACAAGAAAGTACCTTTCCCAGCATTACTCCTGAACCTGTATAAGCACACATCAGCAACACCTGATCTGGGGCTGTGATTGTGTGCATCCCTAACACGAGGAAAGTAATCGCTTAGATATCTGGGCGCAGGACCATAAATACTCCTGTAAACCAAACCTAGTCTAATCTGGGACACCCTAGCCTCAACAGGCAGCCAGTTTAGTTCCTGAAAGCAGCTCCTGCCTATGTGAGTACRTGGACTCACCTTCAATACTACCCTGATCAGCTTATTCTGGGCTATCTGGAGCCTCCCCTTTTTAGAGTTTAGATAAGCCCCCAAACCAGGAAGTACTAGCGTAGTCAAAATGGCATTGAACGAGGGCAGTAGCTAGCACTTTCATGGAGTCCTTATCAAGCAGCTTGGACTTTCTAGCCAAAAACTTAGTCCTGGCATTAACCTTCCCTAGCACCTTATTGGCCATGCTCACACCTCCCAAGCTTCCACCAAGTATACATCCCAGGTAGCTAACAGAGGTTTTAGTAGTCAGCACCTCGCCCCCTAACTCCACTCTGATTTCAGACCACCTACACAATACCATTGTGGTGCTCATGTGAATTTCCTTTCTATTTTGGCTTCAGACCTTTCCCTATTCTCATTTAAACATCTTTTTGGGGGGTTTTAATTGCCATGGTTTTTACACCGGAAGGTGATTATGCAACATTATTATACAACATTATAATTAAGTAATAAGGCCCGAAGGGGTGTGGTATATGGCCAACATCCCGACCTTGTTTAGCATTATCTACTCCAAATATTTAAATGGGGGGACTTTTATTTTGAAGGCGTACCGCAATTTCCACTATTGTGGCTAATCCTTATTGTGACTAGCTGAAGCACAGGTGGCCGCCCGGCCAAACTGAACAATCAAAGGAGAAGGGCCTTGGTCAGGGAGGTGACCAACAACCTGATGGCAGAGCTCTAGAGTTCCTCTGTGGAGATGGGAGAACCTTCTTGAATGGAAACCATCTCTGCAGCACTCCACCAATTAGGCCTTTATGGTAAAGTGGCCAGACGGAAGCCACTCCTCTGTAAAAGGCACATGACAGCCCGCTTGGAGTTTGCCAAAAGGCACCTTAAGACTCTCAGACCATAAGAAACAAGATTCTCTGGTCTGATGAAACCAGATTGAACTCTTTGCCCTGAAAGCCAAACGTCACGTCTGGAGGAAACCTTGCACCATACCTAGAGTGAAGCATGGTGGTGTCAGCATCATGAAGTCGGGATATTTTTCAGCAGCAGGGACTGGGAGACTATTCAGGATCGAGGCAAAGATGAACGGAGCAAAGTACAGAGAGATCCTTGATTGAAAACCTGAAAACCCACAACCTAGGTTTATTTCATTCCATTAACGAGTTGTAAATGTACTATTATTATTATTTTTATGGAGCGCTCCTGTCAATCTTGAGTAAGGACATGCACCTGATTAAGAAATAAACTAGGCTTAGAATACCTGGACTGCGTGCAAATGTAGGCCTTTAAATGTTCCCATTTGGAGATCTGATACTATTTCTGGGTGTCTTAACTCACCACCACTGTGGAGCTTCTCGAAGTAATCCCCCCCCCCCCCTTCAAAAGTCAAGTAAACAAAGTCTGTTTTACATCCACAGCTCTCCCTTTAGATAACCACTCGGTATGACAAAGGGGAAAAAATGACATGATCTGATCAGGTGATCAGGTGGAAATGTCATAAAATAGGCCTGCCTGATTACTTCTTATCCCATTGAGCAAATAGCCTACAGCTTTGTCTGTCTGTCCGGAGCTCACAGGCACAGGAAACTCTGAGGGCCCCGAATATTTTCTACAATGTTGCAAGTTTGCTAGTGTGAGCTTCAGGCCCGACCCAAGTTAATAGTCGATACAATGTTTGAAGTTCCTTGCAGACAGGCCTTGCATAGCCAACGTGATTCATAGTATATTTATTTTCATCAGGATATATTCTACCTGCGAGCTGCTATGTTTTCATTTGTTAGCTTCATGAAGTCTATTTTTACATATTTGGAATGGCAATAGAAATTACTTTTAAATTTGTATAATTTTCATTTCTATAGAATTTTGATTTACCACATGACATTGATTTTGAGATATGAAGACTTTATTATAAATTAAATTAAAC
Organism: Salvelinus sp. IW2-2015; assembly: GCF_002910315.2. NCBI lineage: Eukaryota > Metazoa > Chordata > Actinopteri > Salmoniformes > Salmonidae > Salvelinus > Salvelinus sp. IW2-2015. Next base: position 24,641,435 of record NC_036854.1, on the reverse strand, counting down.
TGTTCCACCAAAATCTGCATATGAAAATCATAACTAGCACACAGATCAGTAGAAATGGTACAATAACTTGGCACTCCACATGGAAAAGGTTGCCCACCGCTGGTGTAGCCTATTACCGGCAACTTCAGGAGCCTAATGGCAGAAATCTGTGATGGCCAGCAGCAGGAGGAGGGTCGGGAACAGTGGGATGCTGGGGATGCTGGCCCGAAAGAACAGACGACTCTCGGTCAACCAATATTTTTTTGGTCGAGGACAGCCCAAGTTTTACTTAGCCTAGATAATTGTTTGTACATTACGTTGACTTTGGTGTCTATTTCAGACCTTCTGCCACTTAAGGATGAGCAGAAGAGCATTGAAAGGGGAAAATACCACTATATGTGGAGAAGTGCAGCTATACTGAGGGGAAACTTACCGGTTTGGTCAGGGCCAGCATGAGGGATAAAGTTTATCCTGTGTCGGTGAGTGTAGCTAGTAAGTTAAGTTTGAGCATCTTACCAAAACAATGTGTTCTATACAGCTGTCAACATTCTACAAGGAAAGCGGGAAAGAGACACTTATTCAGTTGCGTCGTGCCATATATCACACCCTCTCGGGCCTTATTGCTCAAATATAATCATTACCCCGGATTCCAGACTTAGATGAGTGATCACTCAGTTCTAGAATGTTGTCATTGATGAGAATGAATCTAAAAATCTATTTACATTCAGATTGGACTTAGTTTAGACATCCAGCCTGTATTGTAGTTTCATAACCAGAGACAAATCTCCAAAGGCACAGTATTTTTTTATTCAGAGTGGTACATGCATTCACACTGTCTTGATTTATAGGCTTATACTACATGATTGCTATGTCAAGTGATCAATTAAATGTTTATGGAAAAACTGCACTTGTCCTCATTTGAAAATGACAGTTTATTAAATATTCCACAGCTGTAATGTCATCAATCAAATCAAACTTTATTTACAACATATAACATTTTGTACAACTAATGCATTTCAAGGTGTTCACAGTCATTGGTTGAGATGTTGTCTGTAAAGTGGGGCACATATGACGAAGCGGAGGGCATCAAGGCATTCAAAATGGATGGATGTGAGTCAAGGCTTTGGGTCACAGGGTCTGAGATCCTGGGTTCCTCACCAGATGGTCTGCAGCAGTGGTGGAGGTCAGGTGTCCGTATGATGCAAGGGACTTTACCATTGAAGAGGCAGTGAGGGAGGGTCTTACCGCCTCTGTGAAGACCCTCCTTACTGGCACCAGGTCCAAGGTCAACTCCACACCTCCACACATGCTTCTTCGTTGTGTGAACCACCAAAGCCTCCATTCCCTTATATCACAAGCTAGCGTAGCAGCAAGACGTGTTTGTTTTTGTCCCGTGTAAATATTCAGTATATTTCGTTTTTCTGTATACATTTCAATATATATCTCTTTCTCCATTTCTGAATTAAATATACAGTTGAATTTGGAAGTTTACATACACCTTAGCCAAATACATTTAAACTCAGGGTATCCTCATGATGACATCTATTTTGTGAAGTGCACCAGTCCCTCCTGCAGCAAAGCACCCACACAACATGATGCTGCCACCCCCGTGCTTCACGGTTGGGATGGTGTTCTTTGGCTTACAAGCTTCCCCCTTTTTCCTCCAAACATAACAATGGTCATTATGGCCAAACAGATCTATTTTTGTTTCATCAGACCAGAGGACATTTCTCCAAAAAGTACGATCTTTGTCAACATGTGCAGTTGCAAACCGTTGTCTGGCTTTTTATGGCGGTTTGGTGCAGTAGCTTCTTCCTTGCTGAGCGGCCTTTCAGTGTTATGTCGATATAGGACAAATTTTACTGTGGATATAGATACTTTGTCCCTGTTTCCTCCAGCATCTTCACAAGGTCCTTTGCTGTTGTTCTGGGATTGATTTGCACTTTTCGGACCAAATGACGTTCATCTCTAGGAGACAGAACGCGTCTCCTTCCTGAGCGGTATGATGGCTGTGTGGTCCCATGGTGTTTATAAAATTGCTCCCAAGGATGAACCAGACAATTTTTTTCTGAAGCCTTGGCTGATTTATTTTGATTTTCCCATGATGTCAAGCAAAGAGGCACTGAGTTTTAAGGTAGGCCTTGAAATACATCCACAGGTACACCTCCAATTGTCTCAAATGATGTCAATTAGCTTATCAGAAGCTTCTAAAGCCATGACATAATTTTCTGGAATTTTGCAAGCTGTTTAAAGGCACAATCAACTTAGTGTATGTAAACATCTGACCCACTGGAATTGTGATACTGTGAATTATAAGTGAAATAATCTTTCGGTAAACAATTGTTGGAACAATTATCTACAAAGTTAGTTACATTTCCTAACAGACTTGCCAAAACTATAGATTGTTAACAAGACATTTGTGGAGTGGTTGAAAAATTTGTTTTAATTACTCCAACCTAAGTGTATTTAAACCTCCGACTTCAACTGTAGTTCACACACACACACACACACACACACACACACTAGGCTCCCAGAATAGGTTATATTACATACAAGTTTTGCTCAAAGCCAGCCAACTAAAGTAATGTATACTGAACAAAATTATAAACGCAACACGTGTTGGTCCCCAAATAAAAGATCCCAGAAATGTTCCATACATTTGTTCACATCCCTGTTAGAAGGGGGGGGGGGGGTGATAACCACATTTATCTGAGTGAAAAAGTATTAATTCTAAATCAGAATTCAGCAGATCCAATACAGTAATTTGTGCACTTCCCTATCCATCTGTAACTTTTAATATGTATGTCCCGGAGAAGCAGTGTTCCGTGCTTTAACTTACTCTAGGTCTAGGGTAAGGCTTAAGGTAATGTTGCTCAAGCTTCTATGCTGGTGTTTCATATTTTTTTATTTTTTTTTATTTAACTAGGCAAGTCAGTTAAGTTCAAATTCTTATTTACAATGACGGCCTACAGGGGAACAGTGGGTCAACTGCCTTGCTCGGGGGCAAAGGTGTGCACATTTTTTTTTGCCCTAGTACTAACACACCTGATTTCACTAATCAACTCATCATCAAGCCTTTGATTGATGGAATCAGGTGTCTTAGTACTAAATCAAATCAAATGTATTTATATAGCGCTTCTTACATCAGCGGTTATCTCAAAGTGCTGTACAGAAACCCAGCCTAAAACCCCCAAACAGCAAGCAATGCAGGTGTAGAAGCACGGTGGCTAGGGAAAACTCCCTAGAAAGGCCAAAAGAAGAAACCTAGAGGGGAACCAGGCTATGAGGGGTGGCCAGTCCTCTTCTGGCTGTGCCAGGTGGAGATAATAACAGATCATGGCCAAGATGTTAAAATGTTCACAAATGACCAGCATGGTCAAATAATAATAATCATAGTAGTTGTCGAGGGTGCAACAAGTCAGCACCTCAGGAGTAAATGTCAGTTGGCTTTTTATAACCGATCATTAAGAGTATCTCTACCACTCCTGCTGTCCCTAGAGAGTTGAAAACAGCAGGTCTGCGACAGGAAGCACGTCCGGTGAACAGGTCAGGGTTCCATAGCCGCAGGCAGAACAGTTGAAACTGGAGCAGCAGCACGGCCAAATGGCCTGGGGACAACAAGGAGTCATCATGCCAGGAGAAAAAAAGAGAGAAAGAGAGAATTAGCGAGAGCATACTTAAATTCACACAGGACACCGGATAAGACAGGAGAAGTACTCCAGATATAACAGACTGACCCTAGCCCCCCGACACATAAACTACTGCATCATAAATACTGGAGGCTGAGACAGGAGGGGTCAGGAGACACTGTGGCCCCATCTGATGATACCCCCGGACAGGGCCAAACAGGCAGGATATAACCCTACCCACTTTACCAAAGCACAGCCCCCACACCACTAGAGGGATATCTTCAACCACCAACTTACCATCCTGAGACAAGGCCGAGTATAGCCCACAAAGTGCTCCGCCACGGCACAACCCAAGGGGGGGGGGCAACCCAGACAGGAAGATCACGTCAGTGACTCAACCCACTCAAGTGACGCACCCCTCCTAGGGACGGCATGGAAGAGCACCAGTCAGCTAACTCAGCCCCTGTAATAGGGTTAGAGGCAGAGAATCCCAGTGGAGAGAGGGGAACCGGCCAGGCAGAGACAGCAAGGGCGGTTCGTTGCTCCAGAGCCTTTCCGTTCACCTTCACACTCCTGGGCCATACTAGGGCTAAAACAAAAAATGTGCACCCTTTTGGGTCTCCAGGATCTGGTTTAATAAACCCTGCCGGCCTATACACCTACACATATAACTTTTGACTGCATAATCAATAGTTGAATTACATTTATGAAACCACCCACGGATAATGACTGTGCCTGCTTTAAGAACCCAGCCAACCACTTAACATTTTTAATCTTCCAAAATTTTTATGGATTGCAAGGGGGGTGACGGAGAGATCTGATTGAATTGACAACCCTGTGCTTTTAATTAGTGATAGGAGCAGGGCCAGCTCCAAGCATACGCAAAATAAACTCAGTTGGGGTCTCAACTTACTATTGAGAGTAAGAATAATCATATCAAATTCAAATAGAATTGTATTGGTCATACGCACCAAATACAACAGGTGTAGACTTTACAGTGAAATGCTTACATTGAAAGCCCATTCCCAACAGTGCAGAGTTAGAAAGTAAGACAAATATAAAAAATGTGGTTGTTCATCATTCATTAGTTTTTTTCTCTTGTTATGTCAGTCACTCAACTAGTCATGTCAGCTAACAATTTTTAGATTGGTAGTTAATCTAGCCAGCTATCTAAAACTTGTGGTAATCTTGGCTGGATACCGACCGTGTCCAGGGCACTGACCTCCAGGGGCTCCCCAGTGATTTTGTTAGTAATTCTCTCTCAGATTCACGCGAAAAAAACAACTAGAAAACGAGACTGTGATTACGTTGCGTCAACTTAACTGTCCCATAGTGGTAGAACGTGCTCACCCCTTGGACATGGTGTAGTTAAGTTTGAACTTTTTCCTTTTCTAATCACAAACAATTAGTTGTTCTTCAATTTGCTGGTGCAATTAGTGAGATGGCTAAGAAAATGGCCGAGACGACGGGTTCGAGATCATGCCACCAGTCATGCGGTTATAGTATTTCTCTGAAAGATACTCATAATCTATGTGTAGTTTGTCTCAGCGTGGAGCATGCTCAGGCGCCCCTCGCTCGAACCAGTCCATGTGCGCATTGCCACGCATTGCCAAATTCTTGAGGAAGCTTGGAATTACCGATGGCGACTTTCCTTTCCTGGATGCCGGTACCTTGGTTGGGACAGAGGTGCAGGAAGCGGAGATCGATTGGGTGGTCGAAGCAAATTTCTTGTCTCCCTGGGCCTGGAGTATGGCAGTAACTGCCTGCGCCCAACCCGGCTCCTGTGCGCTCTGTCGCGAGTTACAGGAGGCTACTCGAAGAGAGAGGTCAGCCAGGTTCGATGGGTACCCCCCAACGCCTGTGTCTGCCTCAGTCAAGCACCGTTTGCATCTCTTCCCAGACTAGTTGATGAATGGTCTGGTCCCACCTTGGTTATTCGGTCCTACATGGACTTTCGAGACCGGTCTAGCTAAAGGTGTGCTAGCTATTTCTGCCACCCCACAGTAGTTGCTGGGGTAGCTCTCTTGTTTAGGATATGTAGCGTTAAGTTTATTGGTTATTCTAAATGGACTGTGCAGCGGTCAAAGATGCTAGCTAGCCTAGCTTATGCTAAAAAGCATCCTGGCTAACGTCGGCTAGCATGCTTAACTTCTGGGAAGTGAAACTTACTAGCTTTCCCCCAGTGTTATGGCAACCCCATTCCTGTTTTCACTTCCTGGAGTTGGAGGGAGTGAAGGAAACATTGTTTGCATGCACCTCCGATGAAGAAGCAGCCCTCTGAGCACTTGGATAGGATAACCCCCGAAGCGAGCGGCCTTGGCACGGGTCTGAGTGACCAGTGGGCCCTCTGCAAAAACATTACTGTAACAACAGTACCCCCACATTTGGCAAATGGGGTATTACATCAGCCATTGCCAGAGCCTCTTGTGCTCGTAAAAGGGCTTCATACATTCTATAGAGTCTCGTGGATGCATAACGTGTGTTCGAAGCTTATCCATGTTCATTGCTGCCCCCTCTGTTACACCGTGTTCCATGGTGTTCACAGGGTTCAATGTGTATATCAAACTCCCCATGGTGAGAGTGACAAGTTGGGTCACAAGAGTGGTGGAATTGGAAGAAGAACCAATCTCTCCCAGTCCACAAGGTGGAGTCCCGCCCCTTCAGATGGCACTTCATGGGAGTCTGGCTGACTGAGCAGTTCAATGGCGCACATGCGCAGTGTCGTACTCGATCATGCGAACAGTGACGTCAAGGTACAGGCTAAAATGTGTAGTGCGTCCCCCACGAAATCAGAAAAAGAGCTGTCTAACTCCATCTCTGCGCATTCCATTTCTGGGCCTCGATCTACACTCTCTCACGTATCAAATAGCTGTCTGGCTCCATCTGTGCATTCCGTTTCTTGGTCTCGAGCCACACTCACTCGAGTATCAGACTTTTCTATCCCTACCGAGGGTGTCCTGGTTCCGGTTCTGCTTAGCAAACTTTTGGCAGGGTCACAATGCCTACTTCGGATGATGGCTTCTGTGGTGGAAGTCGTTCCCCTGGGGCTATTGTTGATACGAACCTTCTAGACCTGAGCGCTAGACACTCACTTGGACGCATCTCACAACCTAAGCCAGTCGCTTTGGGTGTCCTTGTCAGGCCTTCAGACCATGACCCAGAGGTGGGACCTTCTGCTATTGTCAGGGGGCTCCCATGGGCTGAGTTGTATCCCGCAAGGTGATCACGACAAATGCATTCCCCAAGGTTCGTTTCGGGGGGTATGGACAATGGTGTGGAGTGCACTGCGTGTCAATTACCCAGAGTATCTGGCACTCAAGCGCTTCCCCGTTTCAATAATTCTCCACTTTAAAAGTGTATATGGCCGCTGTCTCAGCATGTCTTGTGGGAATTTGATGGAACCTGGTGGTAAGGTTCCTGAAAGGTGAACTTTGTCTCAGACTGGTCTCTAAACCTACATTATTGCGCACACATGGGACTTGGCGCTGGTTTTGGAGGCACTGTGTGCGGCCCCCTTTGAGCCTCTGAGTCAGTGGATCTGAAGATCCTCTGCTACAAAACCTCCCTACTCATGGCTTTGGCCTCAGCTAAACATGTTGGGGACCTCCACGCGTTATCCGTACACCCTTCCTGTACTCAGTTTGCCACAAGTGACTCTAAGGTGATGTTGCATCCAAATGCAGCCTTCGTAGTGGCTATGTCCTACAGGTCCTTAACTTTTGAGCTATTTTCCATGTTGCCTCTTCCTTTAGCTTCTGAAGAGCAACAGAGGTTACATGCCCTGTGTCTGGTGCAAGCTTTACACACGTACATTAAACGGACGTGGGATATCCAGTTATGTGAACAACTTTGTTGACTGTTTTGCTAATCCAGCTTGCGTCTCTCCCACTGGATTGTTTCCCGTGCATATAGCAGCAAGGGGCAAGAGTTACCTAGCGGTGTACGCGTCCACTCCACCAGGGGTCTGGGCGGTGTCTGGGCGTTGTTTAAAGGGTTGATTATAGGAGATATTTGTGCTGCGGCAAGTTGGGCATCACCACACACTTTTGTGAGGTTTTATTGCTTGGATGTCACTGCACCCAGTATAGCCCACAGCGTGCTTACTGCGGAAACAGGGGAAAGTTGCTATGCAGCGCGCCGTGTGCATAATACCCAGACTGGCGGCGCATTTGGCGGGGTCAGTTCTGGGAGGTCTGCCATGGGCCGTTTCATTTAGTATTCATTGGGGTCGGCTTGGGGCGTGATTATATTTCCCTGTAGTTTGTTGTACCGAAGTTGACTGACAAAGGGAATGTAATGACTATAACTACTGTTCCCTGAAGGAAGGAAATATGGTACCTGTTTGGCTCGAGTGAAGAGCGGTATTAAATTAAAGGAATGAATCCAAGCCTCACGCTTACCTGTGGAAGGCGAATTTCCATTGAAGCGCGGATTTCATTGGCATTGTCAGGCACGATTGTACAGTATATCCTTCAATTGAAGTTGAGAGATTGCAACATCTCATAGTATGTTGTACCTCGTGTCCTTCCTTCAGGGAACAAGTCACATTGTTGGACATTAGATGCACTCGCACTGTTGTTCACTGTTTCATATTGATGAGGATGCATAAAATGAATTAACAGTAATCAACGGCAACCCGTGAGGATACATATTCTAAAGGCACGCTCTGTTCAATACAGTATATCTCTTGAAAAGTAACCTCTAATCATAGGCTGGAGCTACTGTACATACTACTGTCAATCTGTCATCATCCTTTACATCCTGGTTCTTTCCATGTTCTACACCACTCATCCAAGACAGCTAGTTGGGGAAAGTAAAATGCAGCATAAAGTATGCTGACTCATAGTCCTTTTCTAAATTGCTTTATTTAATTTCCTAAGGCACAGGTGGTGACACCAAGGAATTAGTAATATCCTCTCATTATACATTGAGTGTACAAAACACCCCCTTTTGCCCTCAGAACACCCTAAATCCGTCGGGGCAAGGACTCTACAAGGTGTCGAAAGTGTTCCACAGGGCCCATGTTGACTCCAGTGCTTTCCACAGTTGTGTCAAATTGGTTGGATGTCCTTTGGATGGTGGACCATTCTAGATGCACACGGGAAACTGTTCAGCGTGAAAACCCCCACAATGTGGCAGTTCTTGACAAAACTGGTGCACCTGGCACCTACTACCATTACCCCGTTCAAAGGCTGTTCAATATTTTGTCTTGCCCATTCACCCTCTGAATGGCACACATACACAATCCATGTCTCAATTGTTTCAAGGCTTAAAAATCCTTCTTTAACCTGTCTCCTCCTCTTTATCTACACTGTTTGAAGTGGATTTAACAAGTGACATCAATACGGGATCATATCTTTCACCTGCATTAACCTGGTCAGTCTTAGTGTAAATCAAGCCATGGTGTTATTTTCTGCCTCTCTCGCTCTCTCCCTCCTCTCTTTGCCTTACCTCTCCTTCTCTTCCCCTATTTTTCCCTTCTCCCTGCCTCTCTTTCAAATGCTAACCGATACCAAGGCAGGCAGTATGAAACGCTATGGTGAAATCCATTTGACTCCCAAGGAAACGGATTATTGTCCACAATTGACAGAGGGCTACAGGATTTGGTGGGATTTGTAGCCATCTGAGCAATCCCCTGGTCTGATTACCCGACCAGCTTGTATTTCCTTTGGCACACCATCAACACCTCACCATCTAAAGCTCAGAACATGCAGTAATGTTAGCTGGTACGACTAAACATTGACTAAATGCGAGTTAACACTCTGAACCTTTACAATTGAGTGGATCCCATTTTAAAAAACAGAAGGGGGTTGAATGAGAGACAGTTATACAATGGAAAGAAGGAATTGGCATGAGAAGTGTAGGTTAACCCAAAGTGATGAGGGACGAGCGGCAGTCTTGATTTGAAATAAGGCCCTAGTCTCTCCACATAACAGCAGGTGCAGAGGGAGACATAGTGCAGGGAGGAGATTGCGTCATCCCATCTCTTTGGGATCGTCGAGAGGACCGGAGTGTGATTCCGAGCCAGATAAGGCCAACGAGGATGATTGACCTTGTCAGATCCAACAGGGATGGGGGATAAAGAGGATGATGTCAAAGCCAACAGGAATGGGGGCCAGCGAGGATGATGTCAAAGCCAACAGGAATGGGGGCCAGCGAGGATGATGTCAAAGCCAACAGGAATGGAGGCCAGCGAGGATGATGTCAGAGCCAACAGGAATGGGGGCCAGCGAGGATGATGTCAGAGCCAAGGGGTCAAGTGGAATAAACGAGGGAAAGGTGAACATTAGTCAAGAGCCTGGGACAGATTTAGGAGCAATCGATTTTCTTGGCTTCCAGCTTGCTTCCATGCTAGGAGCTAGCTAGCCATGTTCTGTTCCAAGTTTACCATCTATTAAATTCTTATTCAACAAAGTCTGAGATTCTCTGACTGTGCTCTGTAGTCTGTACCTGTAGCACATTACATCACTGTTTGCTGATTTGTGTTCAAAAGGAATGGGCTTACTGGGTGAAAGGTTGCATGAGAAATGGTAGAACACCACAGGTTTGAGACATATCTGTGAATTTGCGCACCAAAAAAATGACCTTCCCACAATGCTGAGGGGCCTGATCCCTATTTTTCGGCAAAAAAACAGACAAAAAGTGAGCTGCGATTAATTTTTGGTGGAGAAACACTGTATAAAATACTATAAATGAACATTAAAGACAATTAAACCAAGTGCCAGAGTGGATAGATGATTAAATAGCGTGTGGCGGAGCCACGTTGTCGTAACGTCATAAACATAACAATAATTGGAAATGAAGCYATCGATGTGGAAATAAATCAATCAAGTCGTCCTCCTCTTCCAATGTGGCACGGAGGAAGTGAAGAGGGAGAGGGAGAGATCCAACAAGAGACATCCATCAGGCTGACACACTAAAACTCAGTAATGATGGAAAACAAAGCACAGCAAAGCAGTGAAGCAGTTGTAAGTGTCAGCTGCATTGAGAGAGCTGCTCTGTTAGATACGCAGGCAGTATTAATGAGAGGCGGGGTAGCAGCGTAGGCTGGGCGACTCAATATGAAGAAAATAAGGCTGGCCAACTTGAGCTAGAGGCCAGAGATGTTTGCCCATGCCAATGAAGACGTTGCGAGGAATAGTTTAAGTGTAGTGAAGGTCTAGATGCCATAAGAAAGAGTGGTGACCTATGAACCTGGACATCCATGGTGGTGTCGGACCGCTTTGGGAACTTTAGAACCCAAAATACATTTCAATCAAACCGGCAAAGCAGTATTTAACTAAAGTAGAAGGTATTTTTCCTGTGAACTCTAACTTCGCTCCTATGGCCTATTTATTGCCTACCTCCTCATGCCTTTTGCACACATTGTATATAGATTATCTTTTTTTTCTTTTTTTCCCCTACTATGTTATTGACTTGTTTATTGTTTACTCCATGTGTAACTCTGTGTTGTTGTCTGTTCACACTGCTATGCTTTATCTTGGCCAGGTCGCAGTTGCAAATGAGAACTTGTTCTCAACTAGCCTACCTGGTTAAATAAAGGTGAAATAAAATAAATTWAAAAAAATTAACTAATGCCTTGGCAATTACTTTCGAAGAGGGATTTTACATTTCAATTGAATTAAGATGGAACTCACTGATCAAAAAGAATTGGACCTCAAGACAGCATAATATGACGTTGTGGCATCTGCAGATGAAGATTGCTGCCTTTGACTAATGTCTTGTTTCCCATCAAATGTATAAAAATAAAAAAAAGTACCCTTTATTTAACTAGGCAAGTCAGTTAAGAACAAATTCTTATTTACAATGACGGCCTAGACAGGCCAAACCCTAACCCGGACAACGCTGGGCAAATTGTGCGCCACCCTATGGGACTCATAATCACGGCCGGTTGTGATACAGCCTGGAATCAAACCAGGGTCTGTAGTGATACCTGATGCACTGCCTTAGACTGATCCGCCACTCAGAAGCCCCGGGTTATGTTGCCGACTGTACTTACTTCACTAGCCCAAAATTATCCAGATTATTTAGCATTTCCTCCTCTATTAAACATTCTACTGGCATGTTATGTACAGCTCTATGCATGTCAAATGTCAAGTGACAAAGAGCCTGACCACAAATGACTTGATATGACAGGGCGTTTGAGAGATTCTGTGATTTAGAACATTTTGTGAATCTGTTGCCACAGATGAGGCAGACTGAATAGTCTACAAGCAAAAAGTTGACTAAGACTCTGTCTGTCTCAAATCAGCATATTAAGCAATGAAATAGCTTGTCTCAAACTGTGCCTCGCCTGATGAATTTGAACTGGTTTTTCGAAAACACGCATTGCTCTCTATCTAAATGATGTGTACACAAAAATAGAGGGAAAGGAGGATATTTGAATGCGGCGAGTGACACAAGCAAGAAGCTTCGCCCACACAAACTCTGACTGCATCTCGACTCCGCTTTCACCCCTGGCTGTTTCATTAGCATAAAGTGGCCGTTTCCTGCCAGTGAGGAAAAAAAGCAAAAGTGCATCGTGCTCACAGTCAAAGTGACATGCCATTTTGGGTGCCTGTATATTGTGTGTGGTGGGGTCATCTAGCACTGTATATACAGAGCATTCAGAAAGTATTCAGATCCCTTGACTTTTTCCACATTTTGTTACGTTACAGCCTTATTATTCTAACATGGATTAAATTGTTTTCCCCCCATCAATATACATACAATAGCCCATTATGAAAAAGCAAAACAGGTTTTTAGAAATCTTTGCAAATGTATTAAAAACAAAATATCAGATTTATATAAGTATTCAGACCCTTTACTCAGTACTTTGTTGAAACACCTTTGGCAGCGATTACAGCCTCAGGTCTTCTTGGGTATGCGCTACAAGCTTGACACACCTGTATTTGGGGAGTTTCTCCCATTCTTCTCTTCTTGGCAGATCTAAGCTCTGTCAGGTTTGATGGGGAGCGTCACTACACAGCTATTTTCAGGTCTCTCCAGAGATGTTGGATCGGGTTCTGGCTAGGCCACTCAAGAACATTCAGAGACTTGTCCCGAAGCCACTCCTGCATTGTCTTGGCTGTGTGCTTAGGGTCATTGTCCTGTTGGAAGGTGAACCTTCGCCCCAGTCTGAGGTCCTGAGCGCTCKGGAGCAGGCTTCCATCAAGGATCTCTCTGTACTTTGCTCCGTTCATCTTTCCCTTGATCCTGACTAGTCTCCCAGTCCCTGCCACTGAAARACATCCCGACAGGATGATACAGCCGCCACCATGCTTCACCGTAGGGWTGGTGCCAGGTTTCCTCCASACGTGACACTTGGCATCCAGGCCAAAGAGTTCAATCTTGGTTTCATCAGACCGGAAAATCTTGTTTCTCATGGTCTGAGAGTCCTTTAGGTGCCTTTTGGCGAACTTCAAGCGGTCTGTCATGTGCCTTTTACTGAGGAGTGGCTTCCGTCTGGCCACTCTACCATAAAGGCCTGATTGGTGGAGTGCTGCAGAGATCGTTCCTTATGGAAAGTTTGGGTTCTTGGTCACCTCCCTGACCAAGGCCCTTCTCCCCCGATTGCTCAGTTTGGCTGGGCGGCCAGCTCTAGGACGTGTCTTGGTGGTTCCAAACTTCTTCCATTTAAGAATGATGAAGGCCACTGTGTTCTTGGGGACCTTCAGTGCTGTAGACATTTTTGTGGTACCCTTCCCCAGATCTGTGCCTCGACACAATCCTGTCTCGGAGCTCTATGGACAATTCCTTTGACCTCATGGCTTGGTTATTGCTCTACCATTCACTGTCAACTGTGGGACCTTATTTAGACAGGTGTGTGCCTTTCCAAATCATGTAACTTCATTTGAATTTACGACCGGTGAACTCCAATCAAGTTGTAGAAACATCTCAAGGATGATGAATGGAAACAGGATGCACCTGAGATTTATTTCAAGTCTCATAGCAAAGGGTCTGAATATGGTATTTCTATTTTTAGTACATTTGCAAACATTTCTAAAAACCTGTTTTCGTATTGTCATTATGGGGWATTTTGTGTAGATTGATGAGGGGAAAAAATTATTGTATCAATTTTAGAATWAGACTAACGTAACAAAATGTGGAAAATGTCAAGGGGTCTGAATACTTTCCAAATGCCCTGTATGCAACAGGTTGATAGGAACTTAGTTACCGGCAATCAGAACCCTGGAATGAACTCCTCAAGTTAACTCTGAAATGCATAAAAATGTATGTTTTATTCACACTGTCACGTTCCTGACCTGTTTTCTGTTAGTTTGTGTATGTGTTAGCTGGTCAGGACGTGAGTTTGGGTGGGCAGTCTATGTTTTCTGTTTCTATGTTGGTTTAAGGGTGACCTGATATGGCTCTCAATTAGAGGCAGGTGGTTTTCATTTCCTCTGATTGAGAGCCATATTTAAGGTAGCCATAGGCAGTAGGCTTTTGTGGGTAGTTGTCTTGTTGAACGTTTGTTGCTTGTATGTGCACTTACGTTATCTAGCTTCACGGTCGTTTGTTGTTTTTGTTAGTTTGTGTTTAGTGTTCGTTTTTGTGTTTTCTCTCTCTTCTCTAATAAAGAAGATGTATTTTGCACACGCTGCGCCTTGGTCGAATCACTACTCCTCCTCTTCGTATGAAGAGGAGGAGGAACACCGTGACACACACTACATTTACATCGACAATCTGAGTTTTGGAGATGTTATCTGTCATCAGTTTTTTTGTCAAGTTAGTAGGATAACACATTCTTTATCATAATAGTGACAAAACAGATGTTATAAACAGTCATAACAGTTGATGTTATCTTAGGTAGACTAACTTTCCATTATTTTGAGACCATTTGCTAGGTCAGCTTATTGGCTAGTTTACCAACTATGCTTCGTGACAGGGTTTCCCAAACTCAGTCCTGGGGCCCCCCTGGGTGCACGTTTTGTTTGTGCCATAGCAATACACAGATGATTTTAAATAACAAACTCATCATCAAGCTTTGTTGATTTGAATCAACTGTGTAGTCCTAGGGGGGCATCAACCCAGTGTAGGCCCCAGGACTGAGTTTGGGAGACCCTGTTTTCTGACATGACTATGGAACGTCGGTGGCCGTTGTCATGACTAGTTCAGACATCCGCTACATTTTGAAAACCTTACGACAGAGTGTTCAAGGCTTCAAGTGTTACCAATGACAACCGAGTAGACCCTAATTACTTGACATAAGGTTAGTACTATTGTTCTGATACAGTCGTATGAAAAAGTTTGGGCACCCCTCTGAGGCTGCATAATAATTTACTCTGTCGTCACAGAAAATGATCACAGTGGCATGCCATTCATTTTCTAATAAAATATGAGTACTGGGGTATTGTCCAGACAAAGATTTTTAGTGTAGCAATATTAAGTTGTATGAAATTAAATCAGATGTGAAAAATAGGCTATGCAAAAATATGGGCAGCCTTGTCATTCTGTTGATTTGAATACCTGTAACTACTTAGCACTGATTAATTGGAACACACAATTGGTTTGGTGAGCTCATTAAGCCTTGAACGTCATAGACAAGTGCATCCAATCATGAGAAAAGGTATTTAAGGTGGCCAATTGCAAGTTGTTGTTCTCTTTGACTCTCCTCTGAAGAGTGGCAACATGGGGGCCTCAAAACAACTCACAAATGACCTGAAAACAAAGATTGTTCAACATTATGGTTTAGAGGAAGGCTACAAAAAGCTATCACAGAGATTTAAGCTGTCAGTGTCCACTGTGAGGAACATAGTGAGGAAATGGAAGACCACAGGCACAGTTCTTGTTAAGGCCAGAAGTGGCAGGCCAAGTAAAATATCGGAGAGGCAAAGGCGAAGGATGGTGAGAAAGGTCAAAAACAGCCCACAGACCACCTCCAAAGACCTACAACATCATCTTGCTGCAGATGGTGTCACTGTGCATCGTTCAACAATTCAGCGCACTTTGCACAAGGRGAAGCTGTATGGGAGAGTGATGCGGAAGAAGCCTTTTCTGCACACACGCCACAAACAGAGTCGCTTGAGGTATGCAAACGCACATTTGGACAAGCCAGCTTCATTTTGGAATAAGGTGCTGTGGACTGATGAAACAAAGATTGAGTTATTTGGTCATAACAAGGGACGTTATGCATGGCGGCAAAAGAACACAGCGTTCCAAGAAAAACACTTGCTACCCACAGTAAAATTTGGTGGGGGTTCCTTCATGCTGTGGGGCTGTGTGGCCAGTGCCGGTACTGGGAATCTTGTTAAAGTTGAGGGTCGCATGGATTCCACTCAATATCAGCAGATTCTTGGGAATAGTGTTGAAGAATCAGTCACAAAGTTGAAGTTACGCCAGCGCTGGATATTTCAACAAGACAACGACCCAAAACACTGCTCAAAATCTACCCAGGCATTTATGCAGAGGAACAAGTACAATGTTCTGGAATGGCCATCCCAGTCCCCAGACCTGAATATCATTGAGAATCTGTGGGATGATTTGAAGCGGGCTGTCCATGCTCGGCAACCATCAAACCTAACTGAACTGGAGATGTTTTGTAAGGAGGAATGGTCCAAAATACCTTCATCCAGAAACTCATTAGAGGCTATGGGAAGCGTCTAGAGGCAGTTATTTTAGCAAAAGGAGGCTCTACTAAATATTGATGTGATTTTTCTATTGGGGTGCCCAAATTTATGCACCTGTCTAATTTTGTTTTGATGCATATTGCACATTTTCACTTTTCTCTAACGAGTCACAAACCCGGATCCGGGATCCCCCCATCAAAAAAGCAGACTAGCATAGCCTAGCCTAAAGCTACAGGGATATCATATAATAAAATGTTCATGAAATCACAAGTCCAAGACACCAAATGAAAGATACAGATCTTGTGAATCTAGCCATCATTTCCGATTTTTTTAATGTTTTACAGGGAAGACACAATATGTATTTCTATTAGCTAACCACCATAGCAAAAGACACAACATTTTTTTCCCACCATTTTTTTCCTGCATAGGTAGCCATCACTAATTCGACCAAATAAAGATATAAATAGTCACTAACCAAGAAACAACTTCATCAGATGACAGTCTGATAACATATTTATTGTATAGCATATGTTTTGTTAGAAAAATGTGCATATTTCAGGTATAAATCACAGTTCTACATTGCAGCTGCAATCTGAAATAGCGCTGAAGCAGCCAGAATAATTACAGAGACCAACGTCAAATACCTAAATACTCATCATAAAACATTTCTGAAAAATACACAGCGTACAGCAAATGAAAGCCCAACATCTTGTGAATCCAGCCAATATTTCAGATTTTTTAAGTGTTTTACAGCGAAAACACAATATAGCATTATATTAGCTTACCACAATAGCCAGAAAAACAAGCAATTTACCAGCAGCAAAGGTTAGCGATCGTAACAATCCAGCAAAAGATATATAATTTTTGACTAACCTTGATATACTTCATCAGATGACMGTCCTGTAACATCATATTACACAATGCATATAGGTTTTGTTYGAAAATGTGCATATTTAGCDGCACAAATCGTGGTTATACAATGTSAYTAGTAGCAACATTTCAGGCWATCTGGCCTGCGCCATCTTGGAGAGGCACCTAATCTAATCAATAAATAATCATAAACTTGACTAAAAAATACAGGTTGGACAGCAAATGAAAGATACATTAGTTCTTAATGCAACCGCTGTGTTAGATTTTTAAATTAACGTTACTACAACATACAGGGTGCGTTATAGCGAGACCCCACCGAAATGAATGGAGGAATAATCATTTAAAAAATTTCCACAGAACAACGAATTAACATCATAAATAGTTCTTACTTYTTGAAGAGCTTCCATCAGAATCTTGGGCAAGTTGTCCTTTGTCCATAATAATCGTTGCTCGGCTGTAGAATGTCCTCTTCAACTTTGGAACTAGCAGCAAACGTTAGCTATGTGGCTCAGAGGTGTCCAACTGTTCATAGCGCAGCACAAAGAAAACTCCGAAAATCGAAATATACTCATGTAAACTGATATAACTCGGTTTTAAAAAACTACATTATGATGTTTTTAACACCTATATCGAAGAAAAACACAGCCGGATATATCTAACGCGATAACGTGAGCTTTTCAGAAAGCCATGCTGATGTCTGCCTTGCGTCATGGCGAATCTTGAAAAGGGTGCGCCACTCGTGCCAAGCCTATTTATATGGCCTCAGATCTGCCTAGAAACTCCATTCCAATTCTCATTGGTTACTGACRTCCAGGGGGAGGTGCATGCAGTTCATGTCGACCCATAGGATACATACAGAGTTTTAAACTGATCCTAGAACAGAGTCAACATTTTCAGATTTTGGAGTTCCTGTCAGGAATTTCGCTGCCATACGACTTCTGTTTCACTCAGAGAAATAATTCAAACGGTTTTAGAAACTAGAGAGTGTTTTCCATCCAATAGTAATAATAATATGCGTATTGTACGAGCAAGAATTGAGTACGAGGCAGTTTAATTTGGGGACGATATTTTACAAAGTTGAAACAGCACCCCCTATAGTGACAAGAAGTAATCCAATAAACCTAATTTCACTACTGAAATATTACTGTGTCCATCAGTTATTTGATAGATCAAAATGAAATTGCTGATCCAAACACCCAATTATTTATAAATGGAAATCATGGAAATTGTCAGGGGTGCACAAACTTTTTCATACGACTAAATATTCTTTCAAGTAAACTCCCGGTTTTACATGACTAACTGAATTATAAACTGGGTGGTTCGAGCCCTGAATGCTGAATGGCTGACAGCCGTGGTATATCAGACCATATACCACGGATATGACAAAACATTTATTTTTACTGCTCTAATTACGTTGGTAACCAGTTTATAATAGCAATACAACACCTCTGGGGGTTTATGGAATATGGTCAATATACCATGGCTAAGGGCTGTATCCAGGCAAGTTGCGTCGTGCCTAAGAACTGCCCTTAGTCGTGGTATATTTCCGATATTCCACACCCCCTTCATGCCTTATTGTGGAGATGCATGAAAGGAAGTGTGCAACATGATTATTCACACCGATAACACGCTAAGTTTATTCATTGAGAAATGCTAACCGAGTGAGCACAAAAAAAACATTTTCTCACGAAGCGCTCACCTAATCAATAGACACCATATTTCAGCAAGGRCTATATTTTTCTGCCTGGCTAAGGTGGAAATGGACTGAGAATCAACATGTTTAAAGTGCCGACACAAATGATAAACCCAGTCAGGTCGGTGCGGCTAACGAGATCAGCATGCTTGACTTGAATCGCAGCTGAGCATAAATATTGTTGTGACATCCTGCATACAAGATTTGACCACTTACCCTACTCGTCAAGGTTAGTGTCCTGAGCAAAGTTCAAAAAAGAGATTTAATGGGTTTTGGAGTTAGTCTATGAATCCTGACATATGCTTTTAAAAATGTTTTTTTTTCTCTCGTTTAATTATTAGCTGATACAATGTGACATTCTCCTATCCAAGAGTGAGATACCATGGGAAGAAAAGATGCATGTTGGAAATGCCTTCGCTGAGGCCGGAAACAAGTGAATCGCTCTAATCATCATTACTTAGGCCTAACGTGTGTTTGCGTGGCCAAACAATTTTCTGTCACACATGTAACACCAGTACAAGTGGTTGAGTCATTGATGACGCAATTTAAACGTAAGGAATACTGCTATTGCCAAAGCAGGGCAAAACATACCAGTAGCTTGCTGCTCTTCAGATAAAACTAATCTACAATGAATATCTCCCTTGGTTAGAGTAATATGCAAGAGAAGCAGTGTTGTAAGCAATATAAATTAAGTTTTCCGATAGTCCTAACCCCAACAGCAAAACATGTAAAAAGCATCAGAAGCCTTTTACCAACTGAAAAGGGAAGTAAAACAAGTGCTTGACCAGGCTATGTATTATCAAACTTGATAAAATCACTAACTGTAGTAGAGGCTAGAGAAATGCCAAAATGGAAATAAGACATGAAACCATCAAATAATATGTATTTAAAAAAATAATCTGAACATTACTCTGAACTGAAGAGATAAACAACAAAGCGGTCTTGACTTTGATAATATCTTGGATATCTATGATATTATCTATGATGTCATAGACATTTCTTACATTTTTTGGTCCCTGACACTATTAAGGCTTTGGTCTATGTACGATAAACGGACTGACTAAAGACGTACGTAAAACGTGTGTACCTAAGTATGCACTGACCGTAAGTCACTCTGGATAAGAGTGTCTGCTAAATGATTCACTACTGTAAAGTGGCTTCTGGAAATCAGTGTCTGATATAATGACTCACTACTGCTAGTCAGTCCTTGGATTAAGAGAGTCTGCTAAATGATCCACTTACTGTAGTATCCACTGGCATTAAACGAGTGTCTGTGCTAAATGATTCACTACTAGTAATCTATGGATTAAGAGTGTCTGCTGAATGACTCACTACTGTACTGTGGCTCTGGATCAGAGAGTGTCCGTAATAAATGGACTCACTACTGTCAGGTGGCTCTGGATAAGGAGAGTTCTGCTAATATCTCACTACTGATGGTAGTCTGTGATAAGAGAGTGTGCTTAATGCTCACTAGCTGTAGTGGCCCTGGATAATGCAAGTGTCTGCTAAATGACGTCCACATACTCGTAGTGTGTTCTGGATAAGAAGAGTCTGTTTAAATGACTCACACTGTAGCTTTGTCTCTGATAAGGGTCCTGTTAAATGGACTCACTACCTGTAGTGTCTCCTGATAGGAGAGTCTGTTAACATGATCACGTACTGAGATAGTGGTTCTTCTGGATAAGAGCATCTTGCTAAATGATCTAAAATAGTAAATGGTAGCTATCTGCCAGCAACAACAAACCCAGGTACAGTAATTTGTGATTAAAATGTAGGGTCAGTTCCCGGAAGGGCTACTGTTTTACCAATGGTCTTCTTTTGTATATTGAATTTGTAAACATCGTCGCAATTACCTCCTGAGTTTCAAATGGCCAATTAGCCAAGCTTCAGTTTGTCCCTGCACCCGTCACAAGACTTATAAAATGGTGTTATTACTTCTCGTTAGATGCTTGCGAATTCCAACGGCCTGCTGAGGGGTAACACAAAGCGCAGAAGTCTAGTGCCTTGCGCTCAACAACGGTTGCCCCCGAAGCCTCCGCTGAGATCCGATCACCCCTCACAGTCGCTCAACCCGATCCCCCGGCCACCGTCGTTTATCTGATTTTACCCTTCCAGTCCTCGCTCAACTGATTTCCCCCCAGCCTCGTCAACCGATTTACAGGCCCCAAGCCTCGAATCACTCCCCCGTCGCTCGAGCTCAGCCGTATTACCCTACGCATTCTCGGCTCAAGCCGATTCCCCCCGCTCGCTCAAACGTTACCCGCCCTAGCTCTTCATCCAACCACTTCGCCCCCCCCAGCCGTCGCTCAAATACCGATTTCCCCTCCCGAGGCCTTGCTCAACCGTGTCCCCTCCAGCCTCATCAACTGATTACCTCACCAATCTCAGTCAACCGATCCCCCAGCCTCACTCAACTGACCCCCCCATCTCACTACAACCGATCCGCCTCAGCAGCCTCGCTCAACGATTTCCCCCCAGCCTCGCTCAACCGATTCCCCCACCAAGCCTCGCTCAACCGCGTTTCCCCCCACCAAAGCCTTCCGCTCAACCGATTCCCCCACCAAGCCTTCGCTCAACGATTTTCCCCCCAGCCTCGCTCAACCGATTCCCCACCAAAGCCTCGCCAACCGATTCACCACCAAGCCTCGCCATAACCGATTCCCCACAGCCTCGCTCAACGATTTCCCCCCCAGCCTCGCTCAACGATTTCCCCCCAGCCTCACTCAACGATTTCCCCCCCAGCCTCACTCAACCGATTCCCCCACAAGACTCACTCAACCGATTTCCCCCATCCTCCACATCAACCGATTCCCCACCAAAGCCTCATCAACGATTTCCCCCCCATCCTCACTCAACCGATTTCCCCACCACCTCACTCAACCGATTTCACCCCCATCCTCCACTCAACCGATTTCCCCCCCAGCCTCGCTCAACCGATTTCCCCCAGCTCACTCAACCGATTCCCCACCAAGCCTCACTCAAACCGATTTCCCCCCAGCCTCACTCAACCGATTTCCCCACCAAGCCTCAACTCAACCGATTTTTTCCCACCCCCCCATCCTCACTCAACCGATTTTCCCCCATCAGTCACTCAATCCGATTTCCCCAACCAAGCTCACTCAAACCGATTTTCCACCAAGCCTCACTCAACCGATTTCCCCCTCCCGTTCTCGCTTAAGCTATGCCAAATTCTTTACAATTGTTACAAACAAGCGAATGATAAAAAAAAGTTTAAAATGAAAGCCGAGATGACTGTATAAATATACTAAAGCAGCCTACAGAAGCCTATGTAAATCAATAATATTGAAATCAATTTAATGTTCATTCAATTGAGATCTATTTTTCTAATTGTAGTTCTACTGTCAGTCATTTTTGCCTCAATATACACTGAGTGTACAAAACATTAAGAACACCTTCCAAATATTGAGTTGCACCCTCTCTTGCCCTCAGAACAGCCTCCATTCATCGTGGCATGGACTCTACAAGGTGTCGAAAGCTTACCACAGTGATGCTGGCCCATTTTGACTCCAATGCTTCCCACAGTTGTGTCAAGTTGGCTAGATGTCCTTTGGGTGGTGGACCATTCCTGATACACACAGGAAACTGTTGCAACAACTGTGCAACTCAATATTAGGAAGGTGTTCTTCATGTTTTGTACACTCAGTGTACCGTAGACATGTCCCTATCCATGTCTTTTATTAAGTGAAAATATCATGCTGTGCAGACAGCTGCCATTTCTGGAATGAGTACACGTGTGTAACTATAGAAAGCTTTTATTTGTCCTTCTCAGGAAATAGCATGCTGTATTGGTACAGGAAAGGAATGAAAAAACAACCATTTAAAATAATTGAATACAGAGGAGTATTCTTGTATCAAGAGAAATGTTTGACTGATTAAAAAATGCATTACTAGTGATACAGAAATGATGTCACGTGTGCTCCCTCTCCCGCCTCTAGGTCACTAGGCTGCTCGTTATGGCGCACACTTGTCACCATCGTTGCGCGCATCAGTGTATTATGACGCTCACCTGGACTCCATCACCTCTTTGATTACCTGCCCTATACAGTGTCTTGCAAAAGTATTCATCCCCTTGGTGTTTTTCATATTTTGTCATTTAAATGTATTTTTATTTGAATTTCATGTAATGGACATACACAAAATAGTCCGAATTGGTGAAGTAAAATTTAAAACAACAAAATCAACAACAACAAAAAACTGAAAAAATGCTGCGTGAACATGTATTCAACCCCTTTGCTATAAAGCCCCTAAATATGATCTGGTGCAACCAATTACCTTCAGAAGTCACATAATTAATTAAATAAATAAAGTCCACCTGTGTGCAATCTAAGTGTCACATGATTTGTCACATGATCTCAGTATATATACATCTGTTCTGAAAGGCCCAGTCTGCAACACCACTAAGCGAGGGGCACCACCAAGCAAGCGACACCATGAAGACCAAGGAGCTCTCCAAAACAGGTCAGGGACAAAGATGTGGAGATGTACAGATCAGGGTTGGGTTATAAAAAAATATCTGAAACTTTGAACATCCCACGGAGCACCATTAAATCCATTATTAAAAAATGGAAAGAATATGGCACCACAACAAACCTGCCAAGAGAGGGCCGCCCCACAAAACTCACAGACCAGGCAAGGAGGGCATTAATCAGAGAGGCAACAAAGAGACCAAAGATAACCCTGAAGGAGCTGCAAAGTTCCACAGCGGAGATTGGAGTATCTGTCCATAGGACCACTTTAAGCCGTACACTCCACAGAGCTGGGCTTTACGGAAGAGTGGCCAGAAAAATTAAAAAAAATAAGCAAACACGTTTGGTGTTCGCCAAAAGGCATGTGGGAGATTCCCCAAATATATGGAAGAAGGTACTCTGGTCAGATGAGACTAAAATTKGTATTTTKGGCCATTAAGGAAAATGCTATGTCTGGCGCAAACCCAACACCTTCCATCACCCCGAGAACACCATCCCTACAGTGAAGCATTGTGGTGGCAGCATCATGCTGTGGGGATGTTTTTCATCGGCAGGGACTGAATTGAAGGAATGATGAATGGCGCTAAATACAGGGAAATTCTTGAAGGAAACCTGTTTCAGTCTTCCAGAGATTTGAGACTGGGATAGAGGTTCACCTTCCAGCAGGACAATGACCTAAGCATACTGCTTAAGCAACACATTTAAATGTCTTGGAATGGCCTAGTCAAAGCCCAGACCTCAATCCAATTGAGAATCTGTGGTATGATTTAAAGATTGCTGTACACAGCTGAACCCATCCAACTTGAAGGAGCTGGAGAAGTTTTGCTTGAAGAATGTGCAAAAATCCCAGTGGCTAGATGTGCCAAGCTTAGAGACATACCCCAAGAGACTTGCAGCTGTAATTGCTGCAAAATGTGGCTCTACAAAGTATTGAATTTGGCGGGGAGAATAGTTATGCACGCTCGCGTAATTTTTTTTTTTTTTCTTATTTCTTGTTTGTTTCACAATGAAACATATTTTGCATCTTCAAAGTGGTAGGCATGTTGTGTAAATCAAATGATACAACCCCCCAAAAAATCTATTTTAATTCCAGGTTATAAGGCAACAAAATAGGAAAAATGCCAAGGGGGTGAATACTTTTGCAAGCCACTGTATATGTCACTCCTTCCCCGTTCCTTCCCCAGGTGTCATTGTTTCTGTTTCTTGTCTGTGCGTTGTTCGTGCTACTTGTTTTGTTCATTTGTTTATTAACTTATGCACTCCCTGAACTTCCTGACTGGCTTCCTGACTCCCAGACTACAAATTATCAATAGCAAATGTCCAAAATGTAAAGTATCAGGACAGGTGACAGAAATTGAGCAATATTCCTTAAAAATCTGTGTTTTCATATACTGTACAGTCAGGTCCATAATTTTTGCACCCTTGATAAAGCAACAACAATACTCCAAAAAATTATACAAATACTGAGATATTGTCACGTATACTCCTTCTCCAGCCGCTAGGTCATCAGGTTGCTGATTATCCCAAACATCTGTCACCATCGTCTCACGCACCTGCGCCTCATGACACTCACCTGGACTCCATCACCTCCTTGATTACCTTCCCTGTATCTGTCACTCCCCTCGGTTCTTTCCTCAGGTGTTATTGACTCTGTTTTCATGTCGGTGCGTTGTTCGTTTTTCGTGTTTATTGTTGCTTTTATTTAGTAAAACACTCACTCTTTGAACTTGCTTCCCGACTCTCAGCGCACTCGTTTCAACTATATTGTATGCTCCATAAAAATGGGGAAATTATATTATTTCATACTAATACAATTGCTCAGAGAAATAAATGTTGTTTAACAAGTAGTAAAACCAATCTTGAGATAGGGGTCAAAGTGATTGGCACCCTGCTTGTACTCTAAAACCCTCCCCTTGAGAGGATAACGACACAGTCTTTTTCTAAAATGTTTGATGACAGTGGAGAACACATCGGGGGGGGATCTTTTCAGATCCTTGATATCCTTCGCCTGCACTCATGGACTGCTCTTTTAAATTCAAGTCCGGAGACAGATGGGCATTGTAAAGTGTTGATTTTGTGATCAATTGACCTTTTTTTTCTCTTCTTGATTTTGATTAGTGCTTGGGGTTATTGTCTTGCTGGAAGATCCACTTGCGGCCAAGTGTCATCCTCGTGGGAGAAGCAACCAGGTTTTTGGCTAAAATGTCCTGGTGCTTGGTAATGTTCCTGATGTCTTTGATCTTAACAAGGGCCCCTGGACCAGTGGAAGGAAAATAGGTACTTTTCTCAACATGCTTGTTTTTCAACACAAACTGGTGTTGTGACCAAAGGGCTCCATTTTCATGTTTCATGACTGTAGCACCGAGTAGAATTTGATAAATGACATTGACACTTGGATTGGAACTGCTGCTATGGTCAGATGACACGAAAATAGGGCTCTTTGGCCTTTCACAGGAGTTGTGAGTTTGACGCTGAAAAACTCAGTCTTTTTATTTTATTCAGTCATTCTAGCTCAATCTTTATCAAGGGTGCCAATAATTACAACAAACWATTTTTTTCTCAAATAAGGAATTGCATCTGCTATGCTTCATAATACGTGTGGAAAATATTTTCCTATGGATATATAAGCTACTTCAACCTTCAATGTCTTGACTTGTTTGCTGCAGTGAACGAAGAATGTGTGGTCCTTGCGTGGTTAGTGTTTTGACTGAACCGAAGCCATTATTGAGCCCACCCACACACTATATCATTATACTAAGAAAGCTGTAAATGCACCCTCACGCAGCACTGGATTTAAATCTAGTTTTAATGATGTGCTGCGAGTCGGAAATGGACAAACACAAAATACTGTGGCTCTAATTGCATTAAAGACAAGTGCACTGCACGTGTACATAGAGGTGTATTATCATGAATTATTATGGTGGATCTTCAC
The DNA here is from genome assembly GCF_002910315.2 of Salvelinus sp. IW2-2015. Classification (NCBI taxonomy): domain Eukaryota; kingdom Metazoa; phylum Chordata; class Actinopteri; order Salmoniformes; family Salmonidae; genus Salvelinus; species Salvelinus sp. IW2-2015. The sequence goes on along the minus strand of NC_036854.1, from coordinate 24,615,297 downwards.
TCTTTTACACAATGTGACTCACAGAATTATATGTTCAAGCTAAACACATTACTGTCACGTTCCTGACCTGTTTTCTTTTGTCTTGTATTTATTTAGTTGGTCAGGGCGTGAGTTGGTTGGGTTTGTCTATGTGTGATTTTCTATGTTGGGATGTTTGTGTTCGGCCCGGGTATGATTCTCAATCAGAGGCAGCTGTCAATCGTTGTCCCTGATTGAGAAACATACTTAGGCAGCCTGGGTTTCACGTGTGTTTTGTGGGTGTTTGTTCCTGTGTCAGGTTTTGTGCCACACAGGACTGTTTCGGTTTTGTCACGTTTGTTGGTTGTTTTGTATTTTGAAGTGTTTTGTTGACTTTCAGTAAATAATGAACACTAACCACTCTGCGTTTTGGTCTGACCCTTACTCCTTCTCCTCATCCGAGGAGGAATTAGACAGCCGTTACAATTACAAAATTCAAAATGAGCAACATTTCACACACCACTCGGGACATTTTTTAGAAGTGGACATTCAACGTATTTATGTTCATAGAAACAATTCAGACTAGGTTTCCTACTACACCAGATATTTTATTATTTTACGAGGATGAGTGTTTGCAGCACATCATTAGCCTTAGCTCTGCTGATAGCCTACACAGGCTGACTGAGGGCATGAAGAATATCCTCTTTAGGCAGAAAGATGGATGGGGTGATGAAAGACCGTTTGTCTCGCCTGCCCCGAGGTGTGCTGTTACCCTGTTTCTGATATAATGGATAGCCTACTTTGCACCAAACTCGTAGCTACTCACCACTGAAATGAGTTAACTCGTAGTACTCACCACAGAACTTAGTAACTCGTAGTACTCACCACAGAACTGAGTCAACTCGTATCTACTCACCACAGAACTAGTTAACTCGTAGCTACTCACCACAGACGTAGTTAACTCGTAGCTTCTCACCACAGAATGAGTCAACTCGTATCTACTCACCACAGAACTTAGTTAACTCGTAGCTACTCACCACAGAACTGAGTCAACTCGTATCTACTCACCACAGAACTTAGTTAACTCGATCTACTCACCACAAACTTAGTTAACTCGTAGCTACTCACCACAGAACTTAGTTAACTCGTAGCTACTCACACTGAAATGAGTTAACTCGTAGGTACTCACCACAGAACTTAGTTAACTCGTAGGTACTCACCACAGAACTGAGTCAACTCGTATCTACTCACCACAGAACTTTTAACTCGTAGGTACTCACCACAGAACTGAGTCAACTCGTAGGTACTCACCACAGAACTGAGTCAACTCGTATCTACTACACAGAACTTAGTAACTCGTATCTACTCACCACAGAACTTAGTTAACTCTAGGGATGGGTGCAGAACTCATATTTTTCATTATTGTATTCAATGAGAACGTGAAAATGTAGATTTAGTTTACAATCAGGTTGTTGTTAGCGCTAAGTCACAAGTTATGCTTCCCTCCACACAACACCCCCTTTTAGGATGAATTGTTTTATTGTATCTTGGCCTTGTAACTCCAGTTGAGACTAAACTGACAGCGTAATTKAATAAAAAACTGCAACACACCTCTGCTGGGTAGTCTCACTTGTGTTTGTTTGTTGATGAGCTTGTGAAAGGAATTACATTATTATTATTATTATATCGGTTGCTTTCTCATCTCTATCTGTTTTATCTAACGGTTCATTTTCTTCTGAGATAACAAGTCATTTTATGCAGGCCTTTCCATTGTAGGTTTATTCAAATACATGCTCATGATCTAAAGCAAATGTGGAGAATGTGTAGCAGTCCGCCTGTAGTGTTTTGATCCAGCTCTATGAGACACTATTATCACCAGCAGGACGCTGGCCTTCAAAGGATGACATAAGGATATCCTGGGCTGCTGCGATTGGCCGACAGGAGCTCTTAATCACTGTTTCCGACCGCTCACCTCCCACTATGGGCAGTTAGGCTATTATCTGTGAGATCTCCAACAGCTCACCCTTCTTTCTTCCACTTCAAGAGAAATGTCCCTTCATTACACGGCCTCAATATAGGAAATCAAAGGGAAACGACAGCCCTTGAGATGGAACACCATATCCCTTTCTCCTCTTGGTGAGACCATTAACAAGACCTGTGTGTGTTTTTTTGCTAAAACCTTGGCATCCTTTTTTTTTCTCTCCCTGCAGTGAGGGAGTCTGTGAGGTCATTACCGTGGGTCTGATAGATTTTACAACATTAGCACCCGCTGCAGTTCCTCTGGAAACATATTGAGAACATTAGCACCCACTGCAGTTCCTCTGGAAACATATTGGCTCAAATGGGTCACGGTGAGGAGTGGAAGCTAGCCTATAAAAAGCTAATCAATTATGGGATAAATAATGTTGAATACTTGTCATTGTTTTAAACAACAACGGCAATGTTTAATGACTATGTTAAGACAGAGCAGGGATCAATGGAAAGGTTTTAGGGGTTAAATTGATATTTGATGTACTTTCTGTTTTATTTTATTTTTTATTTATCTTGGAGAAACCACAACGTGATTTGATACAATTTGCAATAACTAACTATGAGATTGGCTTACGTTATATTGTGTGGAACACTTAAGTCACAACTGTTTACATTGTGCTTTACTGGATATGTCAAATAAACTGCCTCACGCTGCTCTTGGCAATACCCAAAATACACAACGAATTACACCCAAAATAAACAACAAAATACACCCACAATACACAACAAATTACACCCATAATACACAACAAATTACACCCATAATACACAACAAATTACACCCAAAATACACAACAAATTACACCCAAAATAAACAACAAAATACACCCACAATTCCCCATAAATTACACCAAAAATAGCTTCAGCATGCTATAGACATTCTTTGTTAATTTTACATTGAATTATTTTACTTTTTTTTTCTTACCAACACAATGCAAATAATTATGGGCTTAGTTAACTTTGTCAGAAAATGATTGCCATTTCGTAGTGGGCACTGTCTTCCTCTCTGGGGACAATCTTAGTGTAACATTCACTGATTGTCCTTTTTAATATTGTTTTTTTTTTTCTGGACCACAGCAATTCTACTTGTAAATCTCCTCAGCCTGAGTTGCCATGGCAATGTGTTTCAGTAGGATGGCGAGGGACGTGATGCAGTGCAGCAATAGAGGCAAGCTAGAGCAACACTGACAAAAGCATGATTACCAAGAGGACAATATCAAATGAGTCATTGGAAAATGCACCAAGTTCCACCCACAAGTCGGATATTTKCACCTGTCCTTGAACAAGTGCCTTTGTGGGGAGTGGGGACATTCTATCAATTCGGTAGGTCGAATGTTCAGGTGACATTGAAAACATTGCACCATCTTACATCCAAAATGTTTCAAGTCAACAATCATTATTTTAAACAAAAGTATTGTGTACCAATAAAAAGGCAGTTATGACTTGACTCACGCTGAGTCACGCTTATTAACGATTATGTTAATCTTTTCAGAGATTTTACATTCATCCACACTGAGATGGGCAATTATGAAAAGAACTGAGGCAACCATGTACATTATAGCACTAAGCCTTTTTAGCAACATTGTTGTTCACGTCGATGGGTCGTTACCACTATACTATGTTCTCTGATTAATGATCATAATGGACTGCATTTGGTAGGGCTCAATACACTGGGGGCTGGTATTATAAAGGGGGTACGGTGTCCATGTTTGGACCTCAACCTCAATCTCAGCAGGAGGGGAATTTACTCACCCCAAAGGTGTGGAGTGAGGAGAGGTTTTGTTAGGGGATGAGATATGTTTAACCAATGGTTGACTGTTTCACATCGGGGTGAATTTGTGATGTGCTCAATCATAACCAGTCATAAGCAGCATTCACTTATTTTAACTGAAAGGGAGGCTGAACTTCCTGATTTGGCCTCGTTTTAGATTTTGTTCATTAAGAAATGCTAGGTGCCATTACTGAATTCATATTAGTTTTACTTTGGAGTGTTTTCTCATTAATCCTTTCAATATTTGTATATGAATTTCTACAATTTGATAGTAGGTTTGAGGTTTTTAAGTAATTGAAATTTGTAGCTATTGAAATGTTGCATATTGTCCCATGTACATTGTGTAATTTACAGACGGTCCCTAACTAGCCCCATAGGGATATCCAAAGTCAAACCACATTTACCACAGGCATTATGATGAGGTCGTTTGCAGCTGCACTCTGAATTGAAGATTACTTGTGTGCTGCCAGCTGTGGGCAGGATGGAACTAATCCCAACCTTCATTTACATTGTGACATACTAAGGTACAACACTCTGTCTAGGATGAGACTTACTTTATGACCAAAATTATCCTGTTTACACTTTGTTGTCAATTTTAACAGTAGAATAAATGTTTGACTCATATCGTTGCCACATAGTAGTGCTGAGAGATTTGTGCTTTTTGTGGTCGTTTCGGTTCAAATGTATAAAAAATGATCACGGTTTCTGATTTTATTATTTTTTTAAAAACATTAAAATGGACAATGCATTATGAAGGGTTGAATGCTGTAACACAGAAAAAAAAACTATTAAYAAAAGTCCCATGATGGTAGTGACTGGCAATTACTGCTCATCACTTATTAACCATCATTTATTCACATTACTTATTAACTAAATATTACAGTTGTTGTGTATATTACAGTTGTTGTGTATATTACAGTTGTTGTGTATATATTACAGTTGTTGTGTATATATTACAGTTGTTGTGTATATATTACAGTTGTTGTATATATTACAGTTGGTGTGTATATTACAGTTGTTGTGTATATATTACAGTTGTTGTGTATATTACAGGTGTTGTGTATATTACAGTTATTGTGTATATTACAGTTGTTGTGTAAATATTACAGTTGTTGTGAATATATTACAGTTGTTGTGTATATATTACAGTTRTTGTGTATATATTACAGTTGTTGTGTATATTACAGTTGTTGTGTATATTACAGTTATTGTGTATATTACAGTTATTGTGTATATTACAGTTGTTGTGTATATATTACAGTTGTTTTATTTGATCACTATTATTTCATTCCAATAATAGGTTTCACTCTCGCCCAAAATCTGTCCAAAATATGCCCAATGACGTCAGTCAATTAGTTATAATTTTTTATTTTAAAGAACAGCAGGCGGTCTTTTCAAATTACTATTACATCATCAGTTCTACAGTATTATTCCAACCTCATAGWGTTGAAATATACATAAAACACAGGAAAATATATATATATTTTTTTTCAATTCAAAGCCTTYTCTTAGTTTGCAAAGTTATATAAATGGTAGAAAAAGAAAAGACTGGTTTCTTTTTGCTAAGGGATGGTGGGGGACCGAGGAGCTTGTTCAGAAATCCCTCTTCACGTGGTTTATATAGGCAGCATATTCAATAGACTCACAGCCAGCATACTGGAGTCCTTGATCTGCAAAATCACAAGCCCCACCCCCTTCCCTGTCGGATGGTCTCACATGAAATGACTGACGGCCATTGAGAGTTGCATTTAAATCCCCGTGGCTTATGTCGCCATTTCATTCTGTTGATCTGATGGAGAGGAAGGAGAGGAGGACTCTCACTGTCTAATTGTAGTTACGAAATGTCACTGAGCAGTATCGCCCCGCAGCTTTGACTGAAGCTAAGAACAAATAGGCAGCTTTGTTTGTGGAAATGGGCTTGATCTACTCAGTCCTTATTCAATAGCCAGAATGTGGCACACGGTTAAGAAGTTCGTCGTATTTCTAGATTGGTGATGAAATATACATGGCTGAACAGGATGTGTGTGTGTAGTTAAGCGTTTTTGATGTACATTGCCTCAAGTAGTACCCTGTTAACATTAAATAGCTGTATTGCATATTGCAAATGTAGTGGCAGGGGATATAAATATGTAAACAGAAATGTTCTTGAAATTATTTTGTACAAGGCATCATTATCTAACAGCTACATGTTTGTCAAGTCCAAAACCTCATAATTTTTTTCAAGTGTATTTTGATCGATGACCAAAGTTAGAGATATCATAAGGGTTCATTAAAGTCTAATAATCTGTCTTTAATAATCTTAAATCATATCCAGAAACATTTTAGTTGGCTACACAGAGATAATGCACAATAATAACCCTGTAAAAGGAACATTGAAATAACAACGTTGTGTGCATTACTATAGCACTACCTTGCTTTTCACATACTACCCTAAATGGTGGCATTTAATGGTTTACTGCCTAGTTGTAAAATAGGTTGCACCCTGTAAGTCAGCCTGGTCTCATAGACAGGACGTAMCATAGTAAATGTATATCATGGACAAACAAATTAGTATGATATGTTACGTTTGGTATGGTTACATAAGCCAGAAGGTTACTTAAGGCAAAAACAAAAGTAGGGTGGTTGGTCAAGGTGGATGAGTAGACTGTATAATGCGAGAGTGTCTAGCAACCAAAAGGTTGAGTGTTCAAATCTCATCACGGACTACTTTAGCATTTTAGCTGATTAGCTACTTACTACTTTGAAACAACTTAGCATGTTAGCTAACCCTAACCTTAACCCCTAACCCTAACCCCTAGCCTAGCTAACGTTAGCCACCTAGCTAACGTTAGCCTTAGCCACCTAGCTAACATTTGTCAGAAGAAATTGCAATTCATAACATATTTTATAAATTGCAATTCGTAACATATTATATGAATTGTAATTCCTAAAATATCATACGAAATGGATGATGAACATCCACAAACTAATACATACCATACGAAACGTAACATATCATACTAATTGGGGGTGGCAGGTATCCTAGCATAGTGGTTAGAGTTTTGGGCCAGTAACGGAAAGGTCGCTGGATCAAATCCTCATGCTGATGAGGTAAAAAGCTGTTGTTCTGCCCCTGAGCAAGGCAGTTAACACACTGGGTGCTGAAGCTGTGGATGTCAATTAAGGCAGCCCCCCACACCTCTYTGATTCAGAGGGGTTGGGTTAAATGCTGAAGACACATTTCAGTAGAAGGCATTCAGTTGTACAACTGACTAGGTATCTCCCTAATTGGAGTGTCCCAGATCTACATTTACTATGTTACGTCTACCCCTTGGTCTAGTTTGTGTAAGTAGGATGGGTAAAAGGACACTTCACTGTGGTCAAGGTGATCTATAGATTGTTTGTTTGAGGAAGCCACAGGATGGTTGCACCTTTTGATTTGCCAAAGAGAAGTGGATGGCCACCTGGGCAGCCAATCAGGGGAAAAGGAGGAGAGGAGATTTGACAGGTGTTAACTGGTCCCTTTAGGTTCTCATTCTGGACCAACAGTCAGAACTATAGCTGTCGGGAAGATTTCTGCCTGACTGTGTCCATGGCAGGAAGTTGAATAAAATCTTGCCAAACAAGCCTCCTTAATTGATATTCATGTGTTGTCTCGCACCTTTTATTTAGCGCCGTCCTTGGCATTTCCACTTTTCTTGCAGTGTGATTAATTAGTATATGATATACAATGAGCACAAATTATTGCAGAGGCCAGTCCTTGAAACCAGAGTGGGGGGCTAATAAATAACAATATGTAAATTAACTTTCCATGAATATTCTTTAATTTGTGAGAATTTTATGTAATGTTGGAACAAATAATAGAAATATGGACAAGGCATGCTATAAAAAAGCTGTCGAAGCTCATTTGAACCACATAAAATTGCTTGATAACTCAAGCAGAGGGAAAATGACTCTGCTCGGCAAAGAGAGACCATAAGGAATCGCTGGAGGGAGGACACATTTAGTTCATTTTGATTCACACTCCATATCCACATAATGCAATTGCTAAATGATTGTGGCAGCAACCGCAAATATGTAAAAACAAMGTTTTATATATATATATATATATTTGTATATATCTTTTTTTACAAAAATCTATTTATTTTGCCACAACACAAAAAAAATATTAAAATATTGAATTATATTGTTGGTATGTTTAGGCAACAAAGACACATTGTGGAGTACTTTGAAGTTTGGACTACTCGAGGTATAGCAGACAATTTATTTACCTCCGTCCAGATAACCAACCAAACCAAGTGTTCAAGACAGAATCCCCTTGATGGAAGGGTTTGGTAAATAAAATCTCACCAAACCCCTTAATGACAAGCAGGTCCTAAACATCTCAGCCTTTGGAGAGAAATGCATTACAGAGCCGTCAGCCTGAGTGACGCGATGCCCTCCCYTTAATGGAACATTGCAAAATGGTGTCCTCATTCTGGAGAAATGACAACCCTGGAATATCACATGCCAATTAAAGGAGAGACAGACATCGGACGAGTGACATTTAATTCCCATAAATGTGATGGATATTAAACTGGAGAAAAATGTTCTGCAGGTCACTTCAGAAGGTCCTTTCGTTCTCCACAGTGAGATATTAAGACGGAAGGACCTGTGCTGACGTGCTCGTAGCACTCAAACAGAACCATGGTGAAAACAACACGTTTGTGTCAAAAAAGGTGCACATTTGAGTTCTTTCCTTAGCACTAACACACCTGATTGCACCAATCAAAGGCTTGATGACTTAATACGTGGAATCAGGTGTGCTAGTACTAGGGCTAAAACAAAAATGTGAACCCCTTTGGGTCCCCAGTACAAGGATTACGAACACCAAACATTATATTGAGCAGCTGTTCCCAACGTTCACTTCCGAGTTCCAAAATGCCTTTGGAAGCAACGTCAGCACAAGAACTGTTTGTTCGGGAGCTTCATTAAATGGGTTTCCATGGTTGAGCAGCAGCACACAAACCTAAGATCACCATGCGGAATGCCAAGCGTTGGCTGGAGTGGTGTAGAGCTCGGCGCAATTGGAAGCTGGAGCAGCGGAAACACATTCTCTGGAGTGATGAATCACGCTTCACCATCTAGCAGTACGACGGACGAATCTGGKTTTGGCTGATGCCAGGAGAACGCTACCTGCCTGAATGGAAGCAAGTCTCAGCAGCAATGTTCCAACATCTAGTGGAAAACCTTCCCAGAAGAGTAGAGGCTGTTACAGCAGCAATGGGGGACCAACTCCATAGTAATGCCCATGATTTTTGAATGAGATGTTCGATGAGCAGGGGTCCACATACTTTTGGTCATGTGGTGTATTTTCACCCATCAGACTATTCTCAATGTAATCTTGTCTTTACTAAGATGTACAATTTGTTTAGATATGGAATGGCCCATTATCAAATGGGCAGGAACAAAGGCAGGGGGGAAAATGCATGTAATCCATATGCACTCTAACAGCGAATAGAGGCCGCTTTCCGCCGGTTTGTTTTTCAGTCATGGGGGGGTAGGCTACTCTGGTTACAGGTGATACTTCTCCCAAACTCTGTATGCCATAGGCTCTCCAACCCTGCAGCTACCCAGTGCTCTGTATGCCATGGGCTCTCCAACCCTGCAGCTACCCAGTGCTCTGTATGCCATGGGCTCTCCAACCCTGCAGCTACCCAGTGCTCTGTATGCCATGGGCTCTCCAACCCTGCAGCTACCCAGTGCGCTGTACGCCATGGGCTCTCCAACCCTGTAGCTAACCAGTGCTTCATTTGGAAAAACAAGTGAAATCTGTTCAGGAACAATAGTAATATGTTTTCACAAAGAAACATATTTTATTAAACTGTTGACAGACCCTATTTCTACTCGCTCGAGAAAAGAATGAAGGAGAGAGAGGATGAGATGGAAACGCACGGTGGTGAGATATTCTGTAACTTAAGGTAATGTGTCAGCCTATTAATTTTGAAAATATATTTTTTTAAATCCCTTTTACTAGGCTATTCAAAGTCCAATACAAATACACTATAATTGTAGGCCAACTCTGTAAGCCACCCTGCACAATCAATGAACGAATAGCATCGCCTAGGCCTATACGTTCTCTCCCAGAGCGTAGAATAAGGTAACCAGTCCACCCATTATGCATAATAATAGAGTCCACACTCAAAAGCGATTACTAGAATTGGTTTGATTTTTGGAGTATTGGTTAGGCCAATTATGCACCAAAGACATCTTAAAAAAAAAAAAATGTTTAATGTTTTTCTGCCGTGTATAACGACACAATCATACTTTTAATTCAGTGGGGGGGTTTTCGGGCTTGGGCTCATATATAGACCAATGCGTAGGCCCATGCATCAGCTCTAATATGTGTATGGGTGTTTTGAATGAATCATTAACTCTTAGAATGCACTGTGATTTGATCAAGTTGAAATGTTGAAGTTGAAATGGTGCTGGAATATTGTAGGCAGCTCTTGTTTTCTTTGTGACTTGTGGTAACGCTCCGGGGTTCTAAATCAATAGTTGTTTAGTAGTCAGAAACATTGACTTGTCTGACCATGCTGTAGGTCACGTAACTGTTTGTTACATGCAATATGCTTTGTGGACTTCATCAGACAGATGTTGATTTCCGGTTTTGTAATGAAACAAAGATTTGATTTGACCTTTTAACTAAGCAAGTCAGTTAAGAACAAATTCTTATTTACAATGACAGCCTACCGGGGAACAGTGGGTTAAACTGCCTTGTCCAGGGGCAGATTTTACCTTGTCAGCTCAGGGATTCAATCCTGCAACCTTTTGGTTATTGGCCCAATGCTCTAACCATTAGGCTATCTGCCGCCCCAAAGATGTTGTTGAATTTATTCTGCCACTGTGTCTTCTTATTGTCTTGGTCTTCATGAATATATATCACGGTGGCAGGGCATGTGACCTAACAGGTTATAGAGCAAACAACACAATTATCACAACGCATAGGTTTTAATATAGTTACACATAGGTTTGAATATAGTGATTTTTATGGCTTGGCTTCCCCTCTGATTTTACCCACACACTGCCGTTGTCGAACTTCTTTCTTCACATTGATCAATCACAGTGAGGTGAGTTTTAAAAGCACCATACTGTTTTGATGATCAGTGTCTGATGTGATTTTTTGATTTCATTTCCATAGATAGTCAGAGTATTTAGAGGGACAATAGAGCCCTGAGTACCAGGCCATTAGGACCTGATGGTCGTTAGCAAGTTGGGTACTACCAAAGCATGTCCATAGTACATAAAAGGAGATTTTACTGTGGTCATGACTCATGACTGCCGGTGTGGCGGTAATACGGTCACCGCAACAGCCCTATGCATATATTGATTTACTTACACCTCGTTAATTCTACTATTCTGACTCAGTCACCGTAGAAGGTATTACTACTCTGACTTACAACATAAAGAAGATTCAATATGCTCTAAGTTTTTCTCTATCTTCATTAGGAAATTATGTAAATGGCAGTTGTTTGAGAAGAAAGTGTTCATTTTCATATAAGATACAACTTTTCACGGGTGGTTTTTCTTGACTGATTACCATTTGATCGATGTGGTGCTATTGTATGTCATAGCATTTGAAAGGGCTGTTTCTCAGCTGTCACTATATGTATCATGTTTTCAGTGGTATAAAGTACTTCAAAAGTACAACTTAAGTAGTTTTTTGGAGTATCTGTACTTTACTTTACTATTTATATTTTTGACAACTTTTACTTCACTACATTCCTAAAGGCTATATCACAAGGCTATATCACAACCGGCCATGATTGGGAGTCCCATAGGGCGGCGCACAATTGGCCCAGTTTCGTCTGGGTTTGGCCGGTGTAGGCCGTCATTGTAAATAAGAATTTGTTCTTAACTGACTTGCCTAGTTAAATAAAGGTTAAATAATAAAGAAAATTGTGTACTTTTTACTCCATACATTTTCCCTTACACCCAAAAGTACTTGTTACTTCAAGAGAACATCCCTGGTCATCCCTACTGCCTCTGATCTGGAGGACGTACTTAACAGAGAAAATCCCTGCACATCCCTACTGCCTCTGATCTGGCGGACTCACTAAACAGAGAACATCCCTGGTCATTCCTACTGCCTCTGATCTAGTGGACTCACTAAAAAGAGAACATCCCTGCTCATCCCTACTCTACTGCCTCTGATCTGAATGACTCACTAAACACATGCTTCATTTGTCAATTATGTCTGAGTGTTAGAGCATGCCCCTGGCTATCCGTAAATTATTTAAAAAAAAACTAGAAAATGGTGCCGTATGGTTTGATTAATATAAGGAATTTGAAATAATTTATTATTTTACTTCTACTTTTGATACTTAAGTATATTTTAGCAATTACATTTCATTTTGATACTTAAGTCAAATTAAATACTTTTAGACTTTTATTCAAGTAGGATTGTACTGGGCAAATTTCACTTTTACTTGAGTCATTTTCTATTAAGGTGTTTTTAYTGTTACTCAAGTATAACAACTACTGTAGGTACCTTTTCCACCACTGCATGTTTTCATATATGGTTTGACACCAGCAAATGATTCTCATTAATGCACGCAGAGGTCATGTCTCAGTAAATTCAGGAATTCCCACTCTCCTACCAGTGATGCAACAATGCCAATATGGCGATTTACAGTTACAGTTATCAAATCMAATTTTATTAGTCACATGCGCCAAATACAACAGGTGTAGACCAACAGGTGTAGACCAGTCAATGTGCGGGGACACCGGTTAGATGAGGTACTATGGTACATGTAGGTAGAGTTAAATAAAGTCATACTAGACCCAACAGACTAGATACTTTACCGAGTCAGACTTGACTAGATAACTTTCCTGATCAAGACTAGATACATTTACCGATCAGACTACATACTAGACCATCAGACTAACTACTAGACCCAACAGACTAGATACTTTACCGATCAGACTAGATACTTTACCGATCAGACTAGATACTTTACCGATCAGACTACATACTAGACCCATCAGACTACATACTAGACCCACAGACTAATACTGACCGATCAGACTAATACTGACCCATCAGACTACATACTAGACCCATCAGACTACATACTAACCCATCAGACTAACATACTAAACCCATCCAGACTACATCCTAGACCATCAGACTACATACTAGACCCATCAGACTACATACTAGACCATCAGACTACATACTAGACCCATCAGACTACATACTAGACCCATCAGACTACATACTAGACCCATCAGACTACATACTAGACCCATCAGACTAAGCATACTAGACCCATCAGACTACATACTAGACTCAGACTATACTAGACCCATCAGACTAACAATACTATACCCATCAGACTACATCACTAGACCCATCAGACTAATACTAGACCCAATCAGACTACATACTAGACCCATCAGACTAATACTAGACCCATCAGACTAATACTAGACCTCATCAGACCTACATCACTAGACCCATCAGACTACATACTAGACCATCAGACTACATACTAGACCCATCAGACTAGATACTAAGACCCATCAGACTACATGACTAACCCATCAGACTAAGATACTAGAACCCATCAGACCTAGATACTAGACTCCATCAGACTAGATACTAGACGCCATCAGACTAGATATAGACCCATCAGAACTAGACTACTCAGATACCCATCAACACTCTGATACTAGACCCATCAGACTAGATACTAGACCCATCAGAACTAGATACTAGACCCATCAGACTAGATACTAGCCATCAGACTAGATACTAGAGTCCCATCAGACTAGATACTAGATCCCATTCAGACTAGATACTCAGAGATCCCATCAGACTAGATAACTAGCCATCAGACTAGATACTAGACCCATCAGACTAGATAGTAGACCCATCAGACTAGATAGTAGACCCATCAGACTAGATACCCACGCTATCAGACCTCAGATAGTCCACAAAATAGTAA
>NC_036854.1:24593664-24601544 GCF_002910315.2 Salvelinus sp. IW2-2015 | reverse complement strand
GTGACTCCGTCGCTATCCATGGTTCCTGGTTGGGTATGTAACGTACGGTCACTGTGGGGATGACGTCATCGGTGCACTTATTGATGAAGCCAATGGACAGATCTGTGTGTGCTGCTAAACCATTTCTACCACTCTAAATCCAGCATCTGCCTCTAACCTAGGAAGCTCTTTGCCACCTTCTCCTCCAACCTCCTGAATCCTCCCCCCCTCCTCCCCCCTCCTCCCTCTCTGCATGACTCGTCCAACCATTTTGAAAAGAAGCGTCGACACATCCGATCCTCGTTTGCTAAGGTCCAAAACGACCACAGCTGAGTTTCTGCTCACACTGCCCTACCCTGTGCTTTGACCTCTTTCTCCCCTCTCTCTCCAGATGAAAATCTCGACTCTGTGACGGCCGGCCGCCCAACAAACCTGGCCCGCAGTCACCCTCATCCCCTCTCTTTCTCCAGGACCATTTCCGGAGACCTTCTCCCCTACCTACACGCTCGCTCATCAACTCATCTTGACCGCTGGCTACGGTCCTTCCGTTTCAAGAGCGAGAGTTGCCACCCCTTCTAAAAAAGCCTACACTCGATCCTCCTCTATCTATATCTATATCTCTATATCCCTTCTTTCTTTTCCCCAAAACTCTTGAACGTGCCGTCCTTGGCCAAAAGCTCCTCCTGCTCTCTCTTCAGAATGACCTTCTTGATCCAAATCAGTCAGTTTCAAGACTAAGTCATTTTCAATGAGACTGCTCTTCTCTGTGTCACGGAGAGGCGCTCCGCTACTGCTCTAAAGCTAACTCTCTCTTCCTCTGCTCTCATTCCTTCTAGACTATCGGCTGCCCTTGATACTGTAACCAATCAATCCTCCTCTCCACCCTCTCCGAGCGGGCATCTCCGGCGCGGCCCCGCTTGGATTGCCGATCCTACCTCGACCAGGTTCGCTCCTACCAGGTGCGTGGCGGAGAATCTGTCTCGCACCACGTGCTCTCACCACTGTGTCTAACCCAGACGCTCTGTTCATTAAAGGCCCTCTCCTATTCCTCGCCTATACACCAAGTCACCCTCTTGTCATATGTCCTTCCACATTGTCTCTCCTACATGCTATGCAGACGACACAACAATTAATCTTCTCCTTTCCCCCCTCTGATAACCAGGTGGTGAATCGCATCTCTGCATGTCTTGGCAGAACATATCAGTGTGGATGCGGATCACCACTCTCAAGCTGAACCTCGCGCAAGAACGGAGCCTGCTCTTCCTTCCCGGGGAAGGGACTCCGCTTCCATGATCTCGCCATCACGGTTTACAACTCCATTGTGTCCTGCCTCCAGAGTTGCTAAGAACCTTGGTGATCCTGGACAACACCTGTCGTTTCTCAACTCATCAAGCGTGACCCGCCTTAGGTCATGCTCTACACATTCCAGAGTACGACCCTGCCTCACGCAGGAAGCGGCGCAGGTCACTAATCCAGGCACTTGTCATCTCCCGTCTGGATTACTGCCAACTCGCTGTTGCGCTGGGCTCCCTGCCGTGCCATTAAACCCCTACAACTCATCCAGAACGCCAGCAGCCCGTCTGGTGTTCAACTTCCAAGTTGCTCTCAGACCGTCACCCCGCTCCTCCGCTACTCTCACTGGCTTCCACGTGAAGCTCGCATCCGCTACAAGACCATGGTTGCTTGCCTACGGACGGCCTGTGAGGGAACAGGCACCTCCCGTACCTGGTCAGGCTCTGATCAGCCCTACACCCAAACAAGGCACTGCGTTCATCCACCTCTGGCCTGCTCGCCTCCCTACCTCTGAGGAATACAAGTTCCCGGCTCACAGCTCCGTTGAGGCAAGCACCATGGTCTTGTAGCGGATGCGAGTCTTCAACTGGAACCAGTGACGTGAGAGCGGAGGATGCGGGGTGACGTGAAGAGAACTTTGGGAAAGTTGAACAACCAGAACGGGCTCGGCGGTTCTGGATGAGTTTGTAGGGGTTTAATGGCACAGGCAGGGAGCCCAGCCAACAAGCGAGTTGCAGTAATCAACCAGACGGTGGAGATGACAAGTGCCTGGATTGAGGACCTGCGCCGCTTCCTGCGTGAGGGCAGGTCGTTACTCTGCGAATGTTGTAGAGCATGAACCTACTAGGAACGGAGTCACCGCCTTGATTTAGTTAAGAGAACGAACAGTGTGTATGTCCAGGATCACGCCAAGGTCTTTAGCACTCTGCGGAGGCAGACACAGATGAGTTGTCAACCGTGATGGCCGAGATCATGGAACGGGCCAGTCCTTCCCCGGGAGGAAGAGGCAGGCTCCCGTCTCTTCGCCGAGGTTCAGCTGAGGTGGTGATCCGTCATCCACACTGATATGTCTGCCAGAACATGCAGAGATGCGATTCAACCACCTGGTATCAGAGGGCGAAAGGCAGAAGATTAATATGTGGCTGTCGTCTGCATACAATAGAAGGAGAGACCATTGTGAGGATTATGAACAGAGCCAAGTGACTGGTTGTATACGCGAGAATAGGAGAGGGCTAAGAAAGAAGCCCTGGGGGACACCAGTGGTGAGAGGCACGTGGTGCGGAGACAGATTCTCGCCACGCCAAACCGTGGTAGGAAGCGACCTGTCAGGTTAGGACGCAAATCCAAGCGTGGGCCGCGCCGGAGATGCCCAGCTCGGAGAGGGTGGAGAGGAGGATCTGATGGTTCACAGTATCAAGGCGCGATAGGTCTAGAAGGATGAGAGGCAGAGGAGAAGAGTATTAGCTTTAGCAGTGCGGAGCGCCTCCGTGACCACAGAGAGAGCAGTCTCAGTTGAATGACTAGTCTTGAAACCTGACTGATTTGGATCAAGAAGGTCATTCTGAGAGAGATAGCAGGAGAGCTGGCCAAGGACGGCACGTTCAAAGAGTTTTGAGGGAAAAGAAAGAAGGGATACTGGTTCTGTAGTTGTTTGACATCGGAGGGATCGAGTGTAGGTTTTTTCAGAAGGGGTGCAAGCTCTCGCTCTCTTGAAGACGGAAGGGACGTAGCCAGCGGTCAAGAGGAGTTGATGAAGCGAGGTGAAGGTAAAGGGAGAAGGTCTCCGGAAATGGTCTCTGGAGAAGAGAGGAGGGGATAGGGTCAAAGCGGGCAGGTTGTTGGGCGGCCGCTCGTCACAAACGCGAGATTTCATCTGGAGAGAGAGGGGAAGAGAGGTCAAGCACAGGGTAGGGCAGTGGAGCAGAACCAAGCTGTGTCGTTTGACTTAGCAAACAGGATCGGATGTCGTCGACCTTCTTTTCAAAAATGGTTGACGAATGTCATCAGCAAGAGGGAGGAGGGGGGATGAGGGGGAGGAGGATTCAGCGAGGGGAGGAGAAGGTGGCAAAGAGCTTCCTAGGTTAGAGGCAGATGCTTGGAATTTTAGAGTGTAGAAATTGGCTTTAGCAGCACCACATCTGTCATTGGCTTCATCAATAAGTGCACCGATGACGTCATCCCCACAGTGACCGTACGTACATACCCCAACCAGAAGCCATGGATTACAGGCAGCATCCGCACTGAGCTAAAGGCTAGAGCTGAAGTTTTCAAGGAGCGGGACTCTACCCGGAAGCTTATAAAACATCCCGCTATGCCCTCTGACGAACCATCAAACAGGCAAAGCGTCAATACAGGACTAAGATCGAGTCATACTACACCGTCTCTGACGCTCGTCGGATGTGGCAGGGCCTGCAAACAATTACAGACTACAAAGGAAAGCACAGCCGAGAGCTGCCCAGTGACACAAAGCTTACCAGACAAACTAAACTATTTCTATGCTCGCTTCAAGGCAAATAACACTGAAACATGCATGAGAGCACCAGTTGTACCGGAAGACAGTGTGATCACCCTCTCCGCAGCCGATGTGAGTAAGACCTTTAGACAGTCAACATTCACAAAGCCGCAGGGCCAGACGGATTACCAGGACGTGTACTGCGAGCATGTGCTAACCAACTAGCAGTGTCTTCACTGACATTTTCAACCTCTCCCTGTCCGAGTCCGGACCGCAAGGCACTACAGAGGGTAGTGCGAACAGCCCAGTACATCACTGGGGCCAAGCTTCCTACCATCCAGGACCTCAATACCAGGCGGTGTCAGAGGAAGGCCCTAGAAATTGTCAAAGACTCCATCCACCCCAGTCATAGACTTATCTCTCTGCTACCACACGGTAAGCGGAACCAGAGCACCAAGGCTAGGTCCAAGAGGCTTCTAAACAGCTTCTACCCCCAAGCCATAAGACACCTGAATATTTAGTCAAATGGCTACCCAGACTATTTGCATTGCCCCCCCCCCCCCCTCTCCACACCACTGCCACTCTCTGTTGCCAACCTAAGCATTGTCTAGTCTGATGGGTCTAGTATGTAGTCTGATCGGTAAAGTATCTAGTCTGCTAGGGGTGCAACACAATATTAGAAGGTTTTCTTTCTGTTTTGTTCACTCAGTGTACTCTATGTGCTTGACTTTGGTAGTTTAGAATTGTATTCATTTGGGTTGTTTCTTTCACATGCTACTTATTTCCACAAACAGAGCCTTTGATGTCTAGTCTTGCAGGATGTTAAACAGACATAGTCGTCATTATCAGCACCTCCTAAACAAGTTGCATTCCATTACCGTTGATGCTGCATTCTATTCTACAAGCACCTCAATGTAATCTATTTTTCAAGACGTGGTCTGTGATAAAAGAAATCAATGAAACTTGGCTTTTCAACACAAGAAACATAACATGAAAATTGATACACAAGCCATGAGAAGCTTCCCCTTAAAGATTTTGCAGTGTGCAACTGTAATTATGAAGACAATTTCTTGTGTGGCTGTCAATAAATTATTGCCTAATTTATTGTATAAGAAAGATAATTTATTGTGTCATTTTTTTATAATGGTGTTGATTGTTAGTGGGACTTTTTCGTGGCAGTTGGATTTAGCCGTGAAGGTCATCTCCATAAAAAAGTAAGTACTTAAAGGCCACTTCTGAGTACGCTCCTTAGCTACAGCTGCTAAGCAATCACATGAAGAGGCCATGGGCTTTTAGCAATTGTAAGCCACCTGAGAGACTGTATGGTTTCAAATGTACACCTGGGCCCAGATTCACAAAACAATTCTTACACAAAAACTTAAGAAGTATCTTAAGAAAAAAAAAAGATAAGCTCCTAAGAGAGAGAAAAAAAGGTGTCAGTTAAGTTGAAATGTGTTCTTAATTCTTAAGAAGATTTTTTGAATCTGAGCTCTGGTGCACCAACATTCCCTCACAAGCCTGCTTAGCTGTCGTCACTGATCACCAGCAACGTGTGGGGGCTCACAAGCTCTGGTTGCATGGGGCACATCATAAGCCATGGCGAAATGTTTAGAATTACAGGCCATTAGCTTTTAAAATGGCAAAATATTCTCTCAGCTTCATGTCAAAATGTGTAGAATAACAGGGAAGGTGGGAGGGGGATTGCTCGAACCTTGCTGGGGGCCTCGCGAAACGCCACGATCTCTGATGACGCCATTGTAGGGCCGTACATCTCTGATGACAACGGATAGCCACTCCAAAGAGAAGGTGGACCAGACATCTATAGACACACATGACTTGAGCATATTTTTCAGTTGTCAAAGCTGTGGAAAAGTAACAAATATACTGAGCAATAGAACAAAAGAGTGGTGAAGGGGCCTCACAAATATGAGAGGCAACGGGAGGGGACACCTCTGAATGGCCCAGCCTCTGAATGGCCCAGCCTCTGAATGGCCCAGCCTCTGAATGGCTTAGCCAGTGGAGCAGAAAAAGGGCAGGTGCTTTTCCCCAATGAAACCCTGCTGCAGATGGCCTTGCAGGGAGGGCTACTTAATGAGACCCTGCTGCAGATGGCCTGCATGCAGGGCTACTTAATGAGACCCTGCTGCAGATGGCCTGCATGCAGGGCTACTTAATGAGACCCTGCTGCAGATGGCCTCCATGCAGGGCTACTTAATGAGAGCCCTGCTGCAGATGGCCTGCATGCAGGGCTACTAATGAGACCCTGCTGCAGATGGCCTGCATGCAGGGCTACTTAATGAGACCCTGCTGCAGATGGCCTGCATGGAGGGCTACTTAATGAGACCCTGCTGCAGATGGCTTGCAGGGAGGGCTACTTAATGAGACCCTGATGCAGATGGCCTGCAGGGAGGGCTACTTAATGAGACCCTGATGCAGATGGCTTGCAGGGAGGCTACTTAATGAGACCCTGATGCAGATGGCTTGCAGGGAGGGCTACTTAAGGAAATTAGAGGGCTATGTATAGGCCCCCTCATTCCTGGACAATCAGGGGGTGAAAGAGAGCAACGAGCAGAGGGCTGCGGGAGGCTTCCATGCAGAGACAGAGTTCAGTATGTACCTGTTCCCTGGAGGCCTCAGATCTCTGGGATAACAGGCACACACAAAGAGACTGGCAGTCTGAGTGGAGCTTACTGAGAGCAAGAGCAGGGAGTGCCTTTACAGTATTTCAACCTGCTTGAGTTGACATTTCTAGAACTGGGACAGAAAAGGCTCTACCGGCCGTAAAAAAAATAAAAAAATAAAAAACAGTTCACAGTGGCCTCAAGAGGTCAAGAGTCTTGAAATCCGAGACTGTGCTGACCGGAAACAGGCGCTGATGTACAACACACACAGTGTACAGTCCCTAACTCCCTGCAACTGCATCAGAGCTGGAAGAGTTTAGCTGGACAAGATGATTGATTAAGTAGCGTTCAGATCGACATCGGACAATTGAGCGTGAGAGAAGGAGCGATTCATCAAGGCTAATGCCGGGGAGCAGTGGTAGATGAATGGAGCGGGGTATTGCTGCACAATCCCTAAACTACCCTTCCCACCCCTCTTCCCTTTCTGTCACTTCATTCTTTCCAACATTAAAGGGATCCTTTTCTTCCCCTTACTCGTGCATTTTAATGAAGAGGAGGAGGAGGAGGAGGGGGATGAGGAGGAGGAGGAGGAGGCATTGCATTTCCACATCATGTATGAGTTATGTATGAGTTTCCAGGTGCGCTGCATTTCGATCGTGTCTTTCTGATGAGCCGAGGAAGACTCACCCTGGGAGGGGTTGGCTAAGACAAGCCTAGACCAGTTGACCTATCAGAGGTGAGAGATTATGGATCGGGCAATCCCCTGAAAGCGCATAATGACTCTTCATAAGAGTGTCAGACACTGAAGAGCGAAGGGAGGTGAGGGGGGCCCAAGGGAAGTGTGTTCCCCCAATCACATGGGATGTGGGTAACCCTGGCAACGCAAGAGAGCCTCTTGACGGTCTCCCTGGTGACATTACAAATATACTTCCTGCTGTACTTCTCCACATTTAGGTGGACAGGGCCAGCCACATCCGAGCAGTGGATAACAGCTGTCAATACTCTGCAGAACTCGTATCACATACTAGAGCCTATACTGTAAGAATATAGGAATGAATCATCGTACTATGCTGTACTGTAGCTAGCTGTTATCGTTAGCATTGTAGCAACTACTGAGTGTACACACTGGAAACAGAGCAGGGCACTAGAGAATCAGTACACACACACACCGATACACACACACACACACACACAACACAACACCGATACCACACACACACACAACACACAACATTATTTTGAGTTGATTTCTCTATCTACTGCAGGCCAAGGGGGAGTTGTGTAACAGGAGAAACAGATCAACTCTGAGTAATATAAACAGTGGAAAGTCCTGAATTGGTAACAGAGGGCGGGACCGGTGCAGGACTCAAGAAGCAAACAGCTGAGAGCAAACATCTGGCGCCATGTAGCCCTCTACTGCTGCTGCTACAGCTAGCCAGTCGCTCTATTTCTGCGCATCTATAATCTAGTTACCTGCGCTGCCTATAGCTAGGCCATGTAGCCCTACTTGCTGCCTGCTATTAGCTGAAGCAAAT
>NC_036854.1:24584251-24593639 GCF_002910315.2 Salvelinus sp. IW2-2015 | reverse complement strand
ACACTATCAACTCTCTCGAGTTCCAAAATGCCTTTGGAAGCAACGTCAGCACAAGAACTGTTTTGTTCGGAGCTTCATTAAATGGGTTTCCATGGTTAGCAGCAGCACACAAACCTAAGATCACCATGCGGAATGCAAGCGTTGCTGGAGTGGTGTAGAGCTCGGCGCAATTGGAAGCTGGAGCAGCGGAAACACATTCTCTGGAGTGATGAATCACGCTTCACCATCTGCAGTACGACGGACGAATCTGGGTTTGGCTGATGCCAGGAGAACGCTACCTGCCTGAATGGAAGCAAGTCTCAGCAGCAATGTTCCAACATCTAGTGGAAAACCTTCCCAAAGAGTAGAGGCTGTTACAGCAGCAATGGGGACCAACTCCATAGTAATGCCCATGATTTTGAATGAGATGTTCGATGAGCAGGGGTCCACATACTTTTGGTCATGTGGTGTATTTTCACCCATCAGACTATTCTCAATGTAATCTTGTCTTTACTAAGATGTACAATTTGTTTAGATATGGAATGGCCATTATCAAATGGCAGGAACAAAGGCAGGGGGGAAAATGCATGTAATCCATATGCACTCTAACAGCGAATAGGGCCCTTTCCGCCGGTTTGTTTTTCAGTCATGGGGGGTAGGCTATCTGGTTACAGTGATACTTCTCCCCAAACTCTGTATGGCCATCAGGCTCATGCCAACCCTGCAGCTACCCAGTGCTCTGTATGCCATGGCTCTCCAACCCTGCAGCTACCCAGTGCTCTGTATGCCATGGGCTCTCCAACCCTGCAGCTACCCAGTGCTCTGTATGCCATGGGCTCTTCCAACCCTGCAGCTACCAGTGCGCTGTACGCCATGGGCTCTCCAACCTGTAGTCTAACCAGTGCTTCATTTGGAAAAACAAGTGAATCTGTTCAGAACAATAGTAATATGTTTTCACAAAGAACATATTTTATAAACTGTTGACAGACCCTATTTCTACTCGCTCGAGAAAAGAATGAAGGAGAGAGAGGATGAATGGAAACGCACGGGGTGAGATTTCTGTAACTTAAGGTAATGTGGCAGCCTATTAATTTTGAAAATATATTTTTTAAATCCCTTTTACTAGGCTATTCAAAGTCCAATAACAAATACACTATAATTGTAGGCCAACTCTGTAAGCACCCTGCACAATCAATGAACGAATAGCATCGCCTAGGCCTATACGTTCTCTCCCAGAGCGTAGAATAAGGTAACCAGTCCACCCATTATGCTAATAATAGAGTCCACACTCAAAAGCGATTACTAGAATTGGTTTGATTTTTGGAGTATTGGTTAGCGGCCAATTATGCACCAAAGACATCTTAAAAAAAAAAAATGTTTTAATGTTTTTCTGCCGTGTATAACGACACAATCATACTTTTAATCAGTTGGGGGGTTTCGGGCTTGGGCTCATATATAGACCAATGCCGTAGGCCCATGCATCAGCTCTAATATGTGTATGGTGTTTTGAATGAATCATTAACTCTTAAATGCACTGTGATTTGATCAAGTTGAAATGTTGAAGTTGAAATGGTGCTGGAATATTGTAGGCAGCTCTTTTTCTTTGTGACTTGTGGTAACGCTCCGGGGTTCTAAATCAATAGTTGTTTATTAGTTCAGAAACATTGACTTGTCTGACCATGCGTAGTCACGTAACTGTGTTACATGCATATGCTTTGTGGACTTCATCAGACAGATGTTGATTTCCGTTTTGTAATGAACAAGATTTGATTTGACCTTTTAACTAAGCAAGTCAGTTAAGAAACAAATTCTTATTACAATGACAGCCTACCGGGGAACAGTGGGTTAAACTGCCTTGTCCAGGGCAGATTTTACCTTGTCAGCCAGGGATTCAATCCTGCAACCTTTGGTTATTGGCCCAATGCTCTAACCATTAGGCTATCTGCCGCCCCAAAGATGTTGTTAATTTATTCTGCACTGTGTCTTCTTATTGTCTTGGTCTTCATGAATATATATCACGGTGCAGGGCATGTGACCTAACAGGTTATAGAGCAAACAACACAATTATCACAACGCATAGGTTTTTAATATAGTTACACATAGGTTTGAATATAGTGATTTTTATGGCTTGGCTTCCCCTCTGATTTTACCCACACACTGCCGTTGTCGAACTTCTTTCTTCACATTGATCAATCACAGTGAGGTGAGTTTTAAAAGCACCATACTGTTTTGATGATCAGTGTCTGATGTGATTTTTTGATTTCATTTCCATAGATAGTCAGAGTATTTAGAGGACAATAGAGCCCTGAGTACCAGGCCATTAGGACCTGATGGTCGTTAGCAAGTTGGGTACTACCAAAGCATGTCCATAGTACATAAAAGGAGATTTACTGTGGTCATGACTCATGACTGCCGGTGTGGCGGTAATACGGTCACCGCAACAGCCCTATGCATATATTGATTTACTTACACCTCGTTAATTCTACTATTCTGACTCAGTCACCGTAGAAGGTATTACTACTCTGACTTACAACATAAAGAAGATCAATATGCTCTAAGTTTTTCTCTATCTTCATTAGGAAATTATGTAAATGGCAGTTGTTTGAGAAGAAAGTGTTCATTTTCATATAAGATACAACTTTTCACGGGTGGTTTTTCTTGACTGATTACCATTTGATCGATGTGGTGCTATTGTATGTCATAGCATTGAAAGGGCTGTTTCTCAGCTGTCCACTATATGTATCATGTTTTCAGTGGTATAAAGTACTTCAAAAGTACAACTTAAGTAGTTTTTTTGAGTATCTGTACTTTACTTTACTATTTATATTTTGACAACTTTTACTTCACTACATTCCTAAAGGCTATATCACAAGGCTATATCACAACCGGCCATGATTGGGAGTCCCATAGGCGGCGCCACAATTGGCCCAGTTTCGTCTGGGTTTGGCCGGTGTAGGCCGTCATTGTAAATAAGAATTTGTTCTTAACTGACTTGCCTAGTTAATAAAGGTTAAATAATAAAGAAAATTGTGTACTTTTTACTCCATACATTTTCCCTTACACCCAAAAGTACTTGTTACTTCAAGAGAACATCCCTGGTCATCCCTACTGCCTCTGATCTGGAGGACGTACTTAACAGAGAAAATCCCTGCACATCCCTACTGCCTCTGATCTGGCGGACTCACTAAACAGAGAACATCCCTGGTCATTCCTACTGCCTCTGATCTAGTGGGACTCACTAAAAAGAGAACATCCCTGCTCATCCCTACTCTACTGCCCTGATCTGAATGACTCACTAAACACATGCTTCATTTGTCAATTATGTCTGAGTGTTAGAGCATGCCCCTGGCTATCCGTAAATTATTTAAAAAAAACTAGAAAATGGGTGCCGTATGGTTTGATTAATATAAGGAATTTGAAATAATTTATTATTTTACTTCTACTTTTGATACTTAAGTATATTTTAGCAATTACATTTCATTTTGATAATTAAGTCAAATTAAATACTTTAGACTTTTTATTCAAGTAGGATTGTACTGGGCAAATTTCACTTTTACTTGAGTCATTTTCTATTAAGGTGTTTTATTGTTACTCAAGTATAACAACTACTGTAGGTACCTTTTCCACCACTGCATGTTTTCATATATGGTTTGACACCAGCAAATGATTCTCATTAATGCACGCAGAGTCATGTCTCAGTAAATTCAGGAATTCCCACTCTCCTACCAGTGATGCAACAATGCCAATATGGCGATTTACATTACAGTTATCAAATCCAATTTTATTAGTCACATGCGCCAAATACAAACAGGTGTAGACCAACAGGTGTAGACCAGTCAATGTGCGGGACACCGTTAGATGAGGTACTATGGTACATGTAGGAGAGTTAAATAAAGTGACCATGCTTAGGTGGCAACAGAGAGTGGCAGTGGTGTGGAGAGGGGGGGGGGGAATGAAATAGTCTGGGTAGCCATTTGACTAAATATTCAGGTGTCTTATGGCTTGGGGGTAGAAGCTGTTTAGAAGCCTCTTGGACCTAGCCTTGGTGCTCTGGTTCCGCTTACCGTGTGGTAGCAGAGAGATAAGTCTATGACTGGGGTGGATGGAGTCTTTGACAATTTCTAGGGCCTTCCTCTGACACCGCCTGGTATTGAGGTCCTGGATGGTAGGAAGCTTGGCCCCAGTGATGTACTGGGCTGTTCGCACTACCCTCTGTAGTGCCTTGCGGTCCGGACTCGGACAGGGAGAGGTTGAAAATGTCAGTGAAGACACTGCTAGTTGGTTAGCACATGCTCGCAGTACACGTCCTSGTAATCCGTCTGGCCCTGCGGCTTTGTGAATGTTGACCTGTCTAAAGGTCTTACTCACATCGGCTGCGGAGAGGGTGATCACACTGTCTTCCGGTACAACTGGTGCTCTCATGCATGTTTCAGTGTTATTTGCCTTGAAGCGAGCATAGAAATAGTTTAGTTTGTCTGGTAAGCTTGTGTCACTGGGCAGCTCTCGGCTGTGCTTTCCTTTGTAGTCTGTAATTGTTTGCAGGCCCTGCCACATCCGACGAGCGTCAGAGACGGTGTAGTATGACTCGATCTTAGTCCTGTATTGACGCTTTGCCTGTTTGATGGTTCGTCAGAGGGCATAGCGGGATGTTTTATAAGCTTCCGGGTTAGAGTCCCGCTCCTTGAAAACTTCAGCTCTAGCCTTTAGCTCAGTGCGGATGCTGCCTGTAATCCATGGCTTCTGGTTGGGGTATGTACGTACGGTCACTGTGGGGATGACGTCATCGGTGCACTTATTGATGAAGCCAATGACAGATGTGGTGTACTCCTCAATGCCATTGGAGGAATCCCGGAACATATTCCAGTCTGTGCTAGCAAAACAGTCCTGTAGCTTAGCATCTGCTTCATCTGACCACTTTTCTATTGATCTAGTCGATGGTGCTTCCTGCTTTAGTTTTTGCTTGTAAGCAGAAATCATGAGGACAGAATTATAGGGAGAGCTTTGTATGCGTCTCTGTGTGTGGAGTATAGRTGGTCCAGAGTTCTTGCACTTCTAACATGCTGATAGAAATTTGGTAAAACTGATTTAAGTTTCCCTGTGTTAAAGTCCCYGGCTACTGGGAGCGCTGCCTCTGGATGAGTGTTTTCTTGTTTGCTTATGGCGGAATACAGCTCATTCAATGCTATCTTAGTTCCAGCCTCTGACTGTGGTGGTATGTAAACAGCTACAAAGAATATAGATGGAAACTCTCTCGGTAGGTAATGTGGGCTTATCATGAGAAACTTTACCTCAGGCAAGCAATAGCTCTAGACTTCCTTAGATATCATGCACCAGCTGTTGTTTACAAAAATACATAGACCTTTCCCCTTGTCTTACCAGACGCCGTTGTTCTATCCTGCCGGTACATCGTATAACCAGCCAGCTGTATGTTGGTATTGTTGTCGTTCAGCCACGACTTAGTTAGCTGCCGTTCTAAAGCCTAGTGTTTCCATTCTCCTTTCATTTTCCAGCCTGACTATTACCTGTTCAAACTAATGGCTTTAAAGCTGTTCAATTGAAACTTAGATTGTAATAACAATAGCTTACTGGTATTTGCTTATTTTAGTCAAAAAGTATTCCAGTTAATGTGAAGTTGGGCAAGTAGTAGAGCAGATGCTAACTATTATTGTTCGTTGGAGATTATCATGCAACAAAATGTAAACAGCGAGAATCTGTCAAGGCTCACGTATAATTATGTGATAACAGGCAGCAGTAGTTCCTGGTTTGAGGTTTTCTTCATTGATTATTTGGACAAATCAGGATTAGGCGAAGGCGGTGCTTAACCTCTCTTGGGTAGTGGGCAGTATTTTCATGTCCGGATGAAAAGCGAGAACCAGAGTAAACTGCCTGCTACTCAGGCCCAGATCCTAGGATATGCATATTATTAGAAGACTTGGCTAGAAAACACTCTGAAGTTTCTAAAACTGTTTGAATGATGTCTGTGAGTATAACAGAACTCATATAGCAGGCAAAAACCTGAGAAAAAATCCAACCAGGAAGTGGGAAATCTGAGGTTTTTAGTTTTTCAACTCTTTGCCCTTCCAAGATACAGTGGAAATGCGGTCATGTTGCACTTCCCAAGGCTTCCACTAGATGTCAACCGTCTTTAGAACCTTGTTTGATGCTTCTACTGTGAAATGGGGGCGAATGAGAGAGGATTGAGTGAGGTCTCTCCCAGAGTGCCACGGGCTGACCATGCATGTTCATGTGAGAGTTAGCTTGAGTTCCATTGCATTTCTGAAGGAATTCTCCGGTTGGAACATTATTGAAGATTTATGTTAAAAACATCATAAAGATTGATTCTATACTTCGTTTGACATGTTTCTACAGACTGTAATATAACATTTTGGACTTTTCGTCCGTACTTTCCGCTGGATTTGCACACGAACAACTGAACGTGCGAACAACAAGGAGGAATTTGGACATAAATGATGGACATTATCGAACAAAACATACATTTATTGTGGAACTGGGATTCCTGGGAGTGCATTCTGATGAAGATCATCAAAGGCTATTGAATATTTATAATGCTATTTCTGACTTCTGTTGACCCCAACATGGCGGATATCTCTTTGGGTTTATTTGTCGTCTGAGCACCGTACTCAGATTATTGCATGGTTTGCTTTTTCCGTAAAGTTTGAAATCTGATACAGCGGTTGCATTAAGGAGAAGTGGATCTAAAATTCCATGCATAACAGTTGTATCTTTTAGCAATGTTTATTATGAGTATTTCTGTAAATTGATGTGGCTCTCTGCAAAATCACCGGATGTTTTGGAACTACTGAACATAACGCGCCAATGTAAACTCAGATTTTTGGATATAAATATGAACTTCACCGAACAAAACATACATGTATTGTGTAACATGAAGTCCTATGAGTGTCATCTGATGAAGATCATCAAAGGTTAGTGATACATTTTATCTCGATTTCTGCTTTTTGTGACTCCTCTCTTTGGCTTAGGATCTTAGGATCTATTTCAAACACCCCTCTATCCATCTCTTTCCAGGTGCTACAGAGGACAGAATGTTCCAAGGACCTCCAGAGTCATCTGACCAACTACCTGAGATCTCTCCAGGTCACAGAGAAGTAAAGTTCCACTCATAATAGTACACTTGATGCACTCTGTAAATCTCCTTTACTATGGCAGTCTGCCTGTGTGATCGCATRTCATATTATCTARGGCCACTGGTTGTATTGGATTAAATGTACTCACTCAAAATCATGCTCTCTCCTCCCTGTAAAAGTCTCCCAGGCTTTTATAAAAACGAACGGATGTCCATCCCCCTATTCCGTAAGTGAGTCTTCTGGGCTATGGAACTCTAGAGCATCACATCAACAAACCTGCCACCCTGTTGTCAGCTATCATTAGACCGTTCCCTTAGGAGGAAGCAAGTATCTAACTAAGCCTTTCAATGGCCACATATTGGAGAAGACCAAATGCAGTAAAGTTGTGTATATACAACTCAATCGTTATTGTTATTTTTTTGTTGCTCTTTTTATTTTGTACTTGAGTTTATTTTGTAAAACACTCTTATTGTTCTTAAAACTGCATTGTTGGTTAATAATAATATAATAATAATAATGTAAGTAAAATTTCACGGAGCATCAGTCGGCATTTTACGACGCATGCGATAAATAAAATAGTCAGTTGTATAGGGAAAGTGGGGATACCTAGTCAGTTGTTTAGGGAAAGGGGGGATACCTAGTCAGTTGTATAGGGAAAGTGGGGATACCTAGTCAGTTGTATAGGGAAAGGGGGGAAACCTAGTCAGTTGTATAGGGAAAGNTGCAGGGAGGGCTACTTAAGGAAATTATGAGGGCTATGTATAGGCCCCCTCATTCCTGGACAATCAGGGGGTGAAAGAGAGCAACGAGCAGAGGGCTGCGGGAGGCTTCCATGCAGAGACAGAGTTCAGTATGTACCTGTTCCCTGGAGGCCTCAGATCTCTGGGATAACAGGCACACACAAAGAGACTGGCAGTCTGAGTGGAGCTTACTGAGAGCAAGAGCAGGGAGTGCCTTTACAGTATTTCAACCTGCTTGAGTTGACATTTCTAGAACTGGGACAGAAAAGGCTCTACCGGCCGTAAAAAAAAAWAAAAAAWAAAAAACAGTTCACAGTGGCCTCAAGAGGTCAAGAGTCTTTGAAATCCGGAGACTGTGCTGACCGGAAACAGGCGCTGATGTACAACACACACAGTGTACAGTCCCTAACTCCCTGCAACTGCATCAGAGCTGGAAGAGTTTAGCTGGACAAGATGATTGATTAAGTAGCGTTCAGATCGACATCGGACAATTGAGCGTGAGAGAAGGAGCGATTCATCAAGGCTAATGCCGGGGAGCAGTGGTAGATGAATGGAGCGGGGTATTGCTGCACAATCCCTAAACTACCCTTCCCACCCCTCTTCCCTTTCTGTCACTTCATTCTTTCCAACATTAAAGGGATCCTTTTCTTCCCCTTACTCGTGCATTTTAATGAAGAGGAGGAGGAGGAGGAGGGGGATGAGGAGGAGGAGGAGGAGGCATTGCATTTCCACATCATGTATGAGTTATGTATGAGTTTCCAGGGTGCGCTGCATTTCGATCGTGTCTTTCTGATGAGCCGAGGAAGACTCACCCTGGGAGGGGTTGGCTAAGACAAGCCTAGACCAGTTGACCTATCAGAGGTGAGAGATTATGGATCGGGCAATCCCCTGAAAGCGCATAATGACTCTTCATAAGAGTGTCAGACACTGAAGAGCGAAGGGAGGTGAGGGGGGGGGCCCAAGGGAAGTGTGTTCCCCCAATCACATGGGATGTGGGTAACCCTGGCAACGCAGAGAGAGCCTCTTGACGGTCTCCCTGGTGACATTACAAATATACTTCCTGCTGTACTTCTCCACATTTAGGTGGACAGGGCCAGCCACATCCGAGCAGTGGATAACAGCTGTCAATACTCTGCAGAACTCGTATCACATACTAGAGCCTATACTGTAAGAATATAGGAATGAATCATCGTACTATGCTGTACTGTAGCTAGCTGTTATCGTTAGCATTGTAGCAACTACTGAGTGTACACACTGGAAACAGAGCAGGGCACTAGAGAATCAGTACACACACACACCGATACACACACACACACACACACACACACCGATACACACACACACACACACACACATTATTTTGAGTTGATTTCTCTATCTACTGCAGGCCAAGGGGGGAGTTGTGTATACAGGAGAAACAGATAACTCTGAGTATAAACAGTGGAAAGTCTGAATGGTGAACCAGGGGCGGACCGGTGCAGGACTCAAGAGAGCAAACAGCTGAGAGCAAACATCTGGCGCCATGTAGCCCTCTACTGCTGCTGCTACAGCTAGCCATGTAGC
>NC_036854.1:24563814-24583838 GCF_002910315.2 Salvelinus sp. IW2-2015 | reverse complement strand
AGCCATGTAGCGCTCTACTGCCTGGCTCTATAGCTAGGCCATGTAGCCCTACTTGCTGCCTGCTATTAGCTGAAGCAAATCTCTACTGCTGCTGCTACAGCTAGCCATGTAGCGCTCTACTGCTGCTGCTACAGCTAGCCATGTAGCAGCACCCTACAGCAGCTGCTACAGCTAGCTCTCCTCTTAATCAACACGCACAAGGCTAGGTGAGGAACTGATAAATACCACCTCCTCAGTCTGCTCCTCTCTCCTTCACCTCTGCTATGTTTCTCTCTCTCTCTCTCCTCTAACCTCTCCCTTGTCTTTCTTTCCTCCTGTCTTTCTACTCTCTCTCACCTCTCTCTCACTTCCTTCCAATGGGACTCTCCAGGAACTGAGAACTGCAGCCGCCCTCTCTCTTTCTTTCTTTCTTTCTTCACCTATACCTTTTCTCAGTATCTCACTTCATCAGTCTTGCTTTCTCTTTGACTCCTCTATCATACGGTAGCGCTTTCCTCAGTTAGACCTGTCCGGCATATCTCACCGGGGGGGTGTCTATCTCTATTACCTGGAGGTGATTGAGTAGTGTGTCATTGGCCACCAGCCCAGAGCCTGATAGACCAGGCAGCACTGCATGTTCCCAGGTTATTCCTCCTGAGTGTTTTCCCCATATGACCTCACAAACCAGGATGACTGACACAACCAATGATCAGGCATCAGAGGGGAGACTGAGAATATACCAAGAGACTAGCAAATACAGTCATGAATATGAACCAAGTATAGAAGATATGGTACAGTGGTTCTTGGAAACCATAGTAACTAAGCAGGTTGAACTTGTATGAGTTTTCAACCTCACCGCAAAACACACACACACACACACACACACACACACACACACACACACACACACACACACACACACACACACACACACACACACACACACTGCGTATGGTCCTACCATCCTTCCTGTACAGGTTGATCTCCACTTTCCTCTCTTCCGAGCCCAGCAGTGCTTGGGCCATCTGGGCAATGGCCAACCGCTTGGTTTGAGGGCCGTACAGGAAGTTACAGGTACACGGCTTCTGCATGATCTCTGCTCGCGAGTAGCCGCACATGGCGCAGAAGCCATCGTTGCAGAATATGATGGCACAGTTCTCCACCCGGGCATTGGCGATGATGAACTTACGACCTGAGGATGAGAGGAAGAAGGAGATGAGGTAGATGGCAGGAGAGATATAGTGTGCATGTGCATTTATGTATTGTGTTGTTGTTTCATTAKAGAAAGGGGGATACCTAGTCAGTTGTATAGGGAAAGTGGGGATACCTAGTCAGTTGTATAGGGAAAGGGGGGATACCTAGTCAGTTGTATAGGGAAAGGGGATAACCTGTCAGTTGTATTAGGGAAAGGGGGATACCTAGTCAGTTGTATAGGGAAAGGGGATACCTAGTCAGTTGTATAGGGAAAGGGGACATAACCTAGTCAGTTGTATAGGGAAAGGGGGATACAGTCAGTTTATAGGGAAAGGGGGATACCTAGTCAGTTGTATAAGGGAGATACCTAGTCAGTTGTATAGGGAAAGGGGGCATTACCTAGTCAGTTGTATAGGGAAAGGGGATACTAGTCAGTTTTATAGGGAAAGGGGGATACCTAGTCAGTGTGTATAAGGGGGATACCTAGTCAGTTGAAGGGGATTACTTAGTCAGTTTGTATAGGGGGGATACCTAGTCAGTTGTATAGGGAAAGGGGATACCTAGTCAGTTGTATAGGGAAAGGGGATACCTAGTCAGTTGTATAGGGAAAGGGGATACCTAGCAGTTGTATAGGGAAGGGGGATACCTAGTCAATTGTATAGGGAAAGGGGGATACCTAGTCATTGTATAGGGAAAGGGGGATACCTAGTCAGTTGATTAGGGAAAGGGGATACTTAGTCAGTGGTATAGGGAGAAAGGGATACCTAGTCAGTTGTATAGGGAAAGGGGATACCTAGTCAGTGTATAGGGAAAGGGGATACCTAGTCAGTTGTATAGGGAAGTGGAGGACCTAGTCAATTGTATAGAGAAAGGGGATACCTAGTCAATCTGTATAGGGAAAGGGGGATACCTAGTCAGTTGTATAGGGAAAGGGGGATACCTAGTCAGTGGTATAGGGAAAGGGGGATACCTAGTCAGTTGTATAGGGAAAGGGGGATACCTAGTCAGTTGTATAGGGAAAAGGGGGATACCTAGTCAGTTGTATAGGGAAAAGGGGGATACCTAGTCAGTAGTCTAACTAAATGCATTCAACTGAAATGCGTCTTCTGCATTTAACCCAACCTCTGAATCTGGGGGCTGCCTTAATCAACATCCACATCTTCAGCAGCTGGGGAACAGTGGGTTAACAGCCTTGCTCAGGGGGAGAACAACCGATTTCTACCTTGTCAGCTCTGGGATTCAATCCAGCCACCTTTCGGTTACTGAGCCAATGCGCTAACCACTAGGCTACCTGCCTAATGCCTAGACAGTTTAAGAAAGTTAAAACCTATTTACTACATTTCTATAACTCTTAAAAATTCTGTTTGTTGAAGAGCAAAAACTAGCCATAATGACCCCGGTCACCTTGGCTGCTGTAGATTCATTCACCTCAGTCCATCTACRAACACCTAGCCTATTAGCTATACAATTAGCTGCTACACATAAACTCATATTAACTCAGCACCGTGATTGAAACATAATTGAAATCAGTCATGATTACTACAAGTTAACTGTAGATAGATGGCTAGACTAACTAGACTCATTTTCCAATCTAAATGTTTTTAACTGACATGAGCTAATTAAGTGACTGTCAGTTAGTGACATATAACAAGAGGGAAACTACTGATTCCACCTTGTGTTCTACTATTCTAACTTTCATCATTAAGTTGAGACCCTGACTGAGTAAAAAAAAAAAATGTAAATACATAATTTTTTTTAAATGCTCATGGACAAATCTCTAGAATGTGTGTGTGTGTGTGTGTGTGTGTGTGTGTGTGACGGTGGAATTCAGTTGTCGCTGCTCCTCGCTTCTCTCTGTATCTCCGATGAGCTGTCTTGTTAAATGAGAACCGTGGACTAATGACCGCTCAGAGTGGCTCAAAACACAGGAAGAAGGACATTGGGAGGAAGAATGTCTGCTATTCTCCTAATGAGCAGGGCACTATTTCTGCTCTGTTCAGACCACCGTAGGGTTTTTAAGACAGGAGGATTTGTGAGTACTTTCTAAGAATGTGAGCTTGGGACCTTTTGAAAATGAGAAAATAGTAAGTTGTTTGTATTTGGTGGGTTGAGACAGCATACAGTGGGGGAAAAAAGTATGTAAACCCTTTGGAAATACCTGGATTTCTGCATAAATTGGTCATAAAATTTGATCTGATCTTCATCTAGGTCACAACAATAGACAAACACAGTCTGATTAAACTAATAACACACAAACTATTGTATTTTTCTATCCTATTCCACAAGTGTGGTTCAAAATGGGCAATGCGAAATGGTAGATGGAGTCCATTGAGTTTTCCACTGAACAAACTAACTTTGTTTAGAGAATAACGCACGTTTGTCCTAATTTCGTTATGGTATTGAAATTAGGTTTTGTATTTAACTGAAATTTGAAGATAAAAGATAATGGACCAAAGACGGATGAGAGGGAGACAGGATTGTGTTTAATTTCTCAAGCTATAACTTAATGTGTTATTACAGTCTCGACTAGCTTACACTGTCAGAAAAAAAGGGTTTCAAAAGGGCTCTTTCCCCATAAGAGAGTCTTTTTTGGTTCCAGGTAGAACCCTTTTAGGTTCCATGTAGAGCCCTGTGTGGTAAGAGTTCTACATGGAAACAAAAAAAAGTTCTACCTGAAACAAAAGGGTTCTACCTCCAGACTTGACTGCCCTTGACCAGCACAAAAACATCCTGTGGCGTATTGCACTAGCATCAAATAGTCCCCGCGATATGCAACTTTTCAGGGAAGTCAGGAACCAATATACACAGTCAGTTAGGAAAGCAAAGGCTAATTTCAAACAGAAATTTGCATCCTGCAGCACTAATTCCAAAAAGTTTTGGGACACTAAAGTCAATGGAGAATAAGAGCATCTCCTCCCAGCTGCCCACTGCACTGAGGCTAGGAAACACTGTCACCATCGATAAATCCACGATAATCGAGAATTTCAATAAGCATTTCTCTACGGCTGGCCATGCTTTCAACTGGCTACCCCAACCCCGGCCAACAGCTCTGCACCCCCCGCAGCAACTGGCCCAGGCCCCCTCCCCCCGCTTCTCCTTCACCCAAATCCAGACAGCTGATGTTTTGACAGAGTTGCAAAATCTGGATCCCTACAAATCAGCTAGGCTAGACAATCTGGACCCTCTCTTCCAAAAATTATCCGCCGCCATTGTTGCAACCCCATATTACTAGTCTGTTCAACCTCTCTTTCGTATCGTCTGAGATTCCTAAAGATTGGAAAGCGGCCCGCGGTCAACCCCTCTTCAAAGGGGGAGACACTCTAGACCCAAACTGTTACAGACCTATATCCATCCTGCCCTGCCTTTCTAAAGTCTTCGAAAGCCAAGTGAACAAACAGATCATCGACCATTTCGAATCCCACCATACCTTCTCCGCTATGCAATCCGGTTTCCGAGCTAGTCACGGGTGCACCTCAGCCACGCTCAAGGTCCTAAACGATATCATAACCGCCATCGATCAAAGACAGTACTGTGAAGCCGTCTTCATCGACTTGGCCAAGGCTTTCGACTCTGTCAATCACCATATTCTTATCGCAGACTCACCAGCTTTGGTTTCTCTAATGACTGCCTCGCCTGGTTCACTAACTACATCTCAGATAGAGTTCAGTGTGTCAAATCGGAGGGCCTGTTGTCCGTACCTCTTGCAGTCTCTATGGGGGTGCCACAGGGTTCAATTCTCGGGCCGACTCTTTTCTCTGTATATATCAATGATGTCGCTCTTGCTACGAAAGATTCTTTGATCCACCTCTACGCAGACAACACCATTCTGTATACATCTGGTCCTTCTTTGGACACTATGTTAACCTGTTATGGCTGAAGGGGCAAGTATTGAGTAACCTGGAAAGAGGTGCCCATTTCAAACGGCCTCGTACTCAATTCTTGCTCGTACAATATGCATATTATTATTACTATTGGAAGAAAACACTCTCTAGTTTCTAAAACCGTTTGAATTATTTCTCTAAGTGAACCAGAACTCTTTCTGCAGCCCATTTCCTATCCGGAAGTGAGATTTCCAAAAGCGAGGTCTTTGTTCAAGAGCTTGTCTATAAAAGGGCATGTCACTTGGGACTATAGAAACACGTCATACACCTTCCCCTGGGTGTCAAGCGGAAGTGAGAGCAGAAATGAGTTGATTATCTTGTTCTGGGATTGAATACATCCTCTTGGAATGAGAGGTACGCCATTATATTTTTTTCGAAGGCGCGAAGTTGGACCTGGAATCGCCTTCTGGAAAACCGTCGTTATGGGTGAATATGATCTCCGGCTTAGATTTTATTTGATACATGTCACAATATCATCCTAAAGTATGTTTTTCAATATAGTTTAATTATATTATTGAAAATTATTCGGGACTTTAGGCGTGATGCGTTGTATGAATTTGATCAAGAAGGAGAGGTTAGCGCCGCATGGCCAGTGTGCTTGCTAATTCAAGAGGAAAGAGTTCGTTCTGGATCCAAACAAAGACGGTTCTGGACAAAGGACCCTTGTACAACATTCTGATGGAAGATCAACAAAGATAAGGACCCAATTTGGGATGCTATTTCATATATCTGTCGAACTGTGCTATCGCTACCGATTACTTGGAATCAATGCTGTTGTGTGTTAGCTATTGCAGTAAGCTAATATAACGCTATATTGTGTTTTCGCTGTAAAACACTTAAAAAATCGGAAATATTGGCTGTATTCACAAGATCTTTGTCTTTATATTGCTATACACCATATATTTTTCTGAAATGTTTTATGATGAGTAATTAGGTAGTTGACGTTGGTGTCTGTATTTAATCTGGCTACTCCCGTGCTATTTCTGACTGTAGCTATGATGGTAGCAGTAATGTAAAACTGATTTATAGCTCAAATATGCACATTTTTCGAACAAAACATAGATTTATTGTGAACATGTTATAGGACTGTCATCTGAGGAAGTTGTTTCTAGGTTTGTTTGGTTGGATCTTGGTTAGTTAGGTTGGCTTTGTGCATGCTACCTGTGCTGTGAAAAATGTCTGTCCTCTTTTGTATTTGGTGGTGAACTAACATAAATATACGTGGTGTTTTCGCTGTAAAACATTTAAAAAATCGAACACGTTGGCTGGATTCACAAGATGTTTATCTTTCAAATGCTGTATTGGACTTGTTAATGTGTGAAAGTTAAATATAAAAAAAAAATAGATTTTGAATTTCGCGCCCTGCACTTGAGCTGGATGTTGTCATAATGTGTCCGACCTCGGGCTTGCAGCCCTAACAGTTAACAAACCTCCAAACAAGCTTCAATGCCATACAGCACTCCTTCCGTGGCCTCCAACTGCTCTTAAATGCTAGTAAAACGAAATGCATGCTCTTCAACCGATTGCTGCCCGCACCCGCCCGCCCGACTAGCATCACTACTCTGGACGGTTCCGACTTAGAATATGTGGACAACTATAAATTCCGAGGTTCTCGGCTAGACTGTAAACTCTCCTTCCAGACTCATATTAAGCATCTCCAATCCAAAAAATAAATATAGAATCAGCTTCCTATTAAGGAAAAAAAGCCCCTTCACTCATGCTGCCAAACATACCCTCGTAAAACTGACTATCCTACCGATCCTTGACTTCGGCGATGCATTTACAAAATAGCCTCCAACACTCTACTCAGCAAATTGGATGCAGTCTATCACAGTGCCATCCGTTTTGTCACCAAAGCCCCATATACTACCCATCATTGCGACCTGTATGCTCTCGTTGGCTGGTCCTCGCTACATATTCGTCGCCAAACCCACTGGCTCCAGGTCATCTATAATTCTTTGCTAGGTAAAGCTCCGCCTCATCTCAGCTCACTGGTCACATAGCAACACCCACCCGTAGCAAGCGCTCCAGCAGGTATATTGCACTGGTCATCCCCAAAGCCAACACCTCCTTTGGCCGCCTTTCCTTCCAGTTCTCTGCTGCCAATGACTGGAACGAATTGCAAAAATCACTGAAGTTGGAGACTTATATCTCCCTCACTAACTTTAAGCGTCAGCTATCAGAGCAGTTCCCGATCGCTGCAGCTGTACACAGCCCATCTGTAAATAGCCCATACAACCAACTTCCTACCTCATCCCCATATTTGTTTTTCTGCTCTTTTGCACACCAGTATTTCTACTTGCACATCCTCATCTGCACATCTATCACTCCAGTGTTAATTGCTAAATAGTATTTACTTCGCCACTATGGCCTATATATTTGCCTTACCTCCTTACTTCATTTGCACACACTGTATACAGGTTTTTCTATTGTGTTATTGACTGTACATTTGTTTATTCCATGTGTAACTGTGTTGTTGTTTTTGTCGCACTGCTTTGCTTTATCTTGGCCAGGACGCAGTTGTAAATGAGAACTTGTTCTCAAACTGGCCTACCTGGTTAAATACAGGTGATTTAAAAAAAAAATCAAAAATCAATACCTGGAGCCAAATATTGTTATTTAAAGGGTTCTATGGGGAGAACCGAAGAACCCTTCTAGGTTCTAGACAGCAAATTTTTTCTAAGAGTGTAGTGTCCCACTCCCAGAGATATTATATTCTGTAATTAAAAAGTGTTGTGTGTGTGTGGTGGTGTGTGTGTGTGTGTGTGTGTGTGTGTGTGTGTGTGTGTGTGTGTGTGTGTGTGTGTGTGTGTGTGTGTGTGTGTGTGTGTGTGTGTGTGTGTGTGTGTGTGTGTGTGTGTGTGTGTGTGTGTGTGTGTGTGTGTGTGTGTGTGTGTGTGTGTGTTTGAGTGTGCGTGTGTTTGGCGATGGGGCATTGCGTATTCCCGGGCAGGGCTCATGCACCGTATGCTCCTCTAAACTGTTCCAGAGAAACCTGGCACACCTTTCCCACCACTTACAATGTGGCAACAACAGTAGCAGCAACAATAACATCAAGCCTTCTTTAATTCTCTCCGTCTCTCTTTCTCTCACAC
Organism: Salvelinus sp. IW2-2015; assembly: GCF_002910315.2. NCBI lineage: Eukaryota > Metazoa > Chordata > Actinopteri > Salmoniformes > Salmonidae > Salvelinus > Salvelinus sp. IW2-2015. Next base: position 24,575,689 of record NC_036854.1, on the reverse strand, counting down.
ACAGACACACAGACACACACACAAATGCACACACACACAAAGACACATACACAAACAAAGACACACACACACACACACACACACACACACACACCCTTGCGGGCCTCGCACCACCAGCTGTTACTGAAGAAGAAAGAGCCATCAGGCATAACAACACGGCAGCACTCTCTCTCGCGCTCGCTCTTCCTCTGATTTTCTACCTCTTCCTCATATCTCTCTCACTATTTCCCTCTCTGACACACACACTCACAGAGAGAGATCACAAACAACAACTCCCACCCAGTCACAAGAGAGGGAAAGGGAAGAGTTAGGAAGGACAAAACCCTGACCAAATCCAATCTCCCATAAAGCACAACTTGTACCCTACGCTACGCATGAATGTAGTGACATTTGACTCGTAATTTGGCTTGTAAAATTGTTGAATATTAAAACCTTAGCATGAAATTTGAGTAAACATACAATGAGTTTACAAACATTAACGACACCTGCTCTTTCCAAGACATAGACTGACCAGGTGAATCCAGGTGAAAGCTATGATCCCTTATTGATGTCACTTGTTAAATCCACTTCAATCAGTGTAGATGAAGGGGAGGAGACAGGTTAAATGATTATTTTTAAGCCTTGAGACAGTTGAGACATGGATTGTGTATGTGTGTCATTCAGAAGGTGAATGGGCAAGACAAAATATGCCTTTGAACTGGGTATGGTAGTAGGTGCCAGGCGCACCAGTTATTGTCAAGAAGTTTGCACGTTGACTCTGTACTGGTATCCCCTGTATATAGCCTCGCTATTGTTATTTTACTGCTCATGTTTAATTATTTCTTATTTTCATATTTTTTTTAAACTTATCTATTGTTTACTTAACACGTTTTTCTTCTTAACTTCTTAAAGCATTGGTTGGTTAAGGGCTTGTAAGGAAGCATTTCACTGTAAGGTTGCATTCTGCACATGTGACAAAATAACATTTGACTTGATTTGATTTGAGAACTGCAACGCTGCTGGGTCTTTCACGCTCAACAGTTTCCCGTTTATWTYAAGAATAGTCCACCACCACAAAGGACATCCAGCCAACTTGACACAACTGTGGGAAGCATTGGAGCCAACATGGGCCAGCATCCYCGTGGAACGCTTTCAACACCTTGTAGAGGCCATGCCCCAATGAATTGAGGCTGTTCTGAGGGCAAARGGGGGGAGGGGTGGAACTCAATATTAGGAAGATGTCCATGATGCTTTGTATACTCAGTGTAGGATTAAAACCAATTCAATTTCCAAGATATTTTTATAAAGACTATCTCCCATTCTGATTTTTTTTAAATATGTTTTTTAGGATAAATGTGAAAAATATAACATTGGCCAAATAATGTACTTAATAAAAATTGTATTTAATACATTTTAATTATATTCCAACATATAGAACATAAATGCATGTAATAATGTATATCACAATATATGTTAAATGCATCAGAATGTATTTTAGAATATAGAGTATTTATCTACATACTTGGTAAATATATTTTAAAATGTATTTGGACATGTTTTGTCAAACATATTTTAACATGTATTTAAATGTAATTGTAAGAAATAAGCGTGTATGTCAAATTAAATACATTGGCAAAATCTTATTTTAACAAAATGTCTTAACAATGAAACCTTAGTATGTGATTTGATATCACATGCACTTATGTTAGTCTCATTAAAACTGCAGAACAGATAGTGTGCAAGTGTTATGTCTACCCCCGCTCCCCCTCTCCGGCACTCTGGTCCATTCTAATGGTCCATTCTAAATCAAAACAAATCTCATACATATATTATTTAGTATATGTAAAGACAATATTAAATCAAGAATAATCTGATGGGTGGCAATATTAGCCAATCACTTGTGAATGATGTTTTAGCCAATCACTTGTGAATGATGTTTTAGCCAATCACTTGTGAATGATGTTTTAGCCAATCACTTGTGAATGATGCCCAGCTTGTGTGCAGTAAGGCAAGAAACAGCGTATGCTTTATTTGCGACAGTTTCAAATCATATTCACCCACCTCATGTAGCCTAGCCCATAGGCCTATATGTTTTGATAAGGTTTGTATCACAACTAAAGTGGCCAAATAACTTCTTAAAGATAAGCACATTAATCCGATTTACAACCGGTGTAGAACTTTACTGGCCTTGCRTGAGTTTTAAGTTTGGGGAAGATCATTTTCATGCATAATCACATTTGCGGTCATTTTTGAGAATGGTGTTTTCATCAGCCTCATTCATTTTTAAAGTAAAAATAAATGAACATCTAATAGTCAAATCATAGTGTAAAAGCAGGTGAATTGGTTCTACTCTTTTTGGCCTTTTTCTGGTGTTTTGTGGTRRARAACTGAGCGGGATGAGCATAACACGTCAACCCTGTTAAAGACTACAAATGTTTGAACAATTTAAATTTGTGAAGCTTGCGTTCTATTGCCCCTTCCTGTTGCACACAACAAGCTTCTATTCTCCCTGTCACATGGGGATTCATGGATGATGTATCTAGTAATTACCAGTTGGGGGCCGTTTAAGTGGATTGGTCCCAGATGTGGTAAATTTCCACTTCCCACTTGGCTACGAACACACCATAACACTGCTAACCATCCACATAGAGGCGTATACTACCACTCATTGGAAGCATAAGACCCAGACCTACACTTTGACATATTGTGGAGTGTTCTACAATGTATATATCTTTTTTAAATAGATAAAAAACGAAATAAAATTATAAGAAAAACATCAGGCACCAGATTTCTTTTCATTATTTTATTAAGCTGAAGACAGGCACTTACTTCACTTTCTTTACCTCTTGAGAAACATATTTTTTATGAAGTTGAACATGTGCTCGGAATGAGAGAATGTTCAAATTAGGTGAAATCAAACTTTTTTTTTTGTTGCCGACCATGATCACCATTGATCAATATTTAAAGATGAATTTAAGAACTGAATTAGTAACCACTTTGGCCATCCTGTACACTAGATGTCATGCATTTCTGGAATATTGTCAGGCATTACATGCATTTGAGCAAAAATGCAAATGTTTCTACATGTATGTGAAATACATTTAACGTCACTTTAAATATATTGAAATGTATATTGTTTTCTGTATGGGTACCCTTCACTCCTAAATCAACCCCTTATCCCTAGTGAGAGAATAAGGGAAGACGAGTTGTCGTTATTCCGACCACAGAAAGACTAGCTGTCGTCATGGCGTCAGCTAATGGGGATCGTGATACAATAAAATACCAGGGCCAAAGGCAAAACACAATAATAACAGGCCCCAAAGCAAGGCTATTCAGACATGCATGCAAAACAAAGGCTATCTTTCCTCCAGGTTGACGCTAAGTTAAATGGCTTCCCTCTATAAAATTAGCAGCCACAGGGCCCTTACCGTGTCATAAAGCTAACGGTTTAGCCCGCAAGCAATAAACACTGGTAATTAGAGGGTGGGTCACACGATACTGTACGAGGGGAGGTGTTGTTTATTTGTTAGGCCAATTGAGCTRGGTAGGATCTGAGCATGCCTCATTTGGCAAGTGCTAATGGTTCGCCACAAACCACAGTGCTGGAAAAACATGGCTGAAATGTATAATGCTTGGTGTTGACCTAAGGTCAGTGGCGACCCGTCATTCAGGGCAGGTGGGGGCTAAGCCCCACCTGTTTAGCTATAATATTATTATACATTTTTTGTGTGCCTGTTTTGCATGTCATTTTGACATTAATGCGTGTCACATATCAGTTTGCAAACAATGTAAAAAATAAATAATCATTGAGTTGATAAAGCCGCATACAAACATGGTCTCTTTGTTGTTTTCTTGAGTAAGGCAGCTCCAAAATGGAGGTGTTTCAGCCTAGCTCAGTGCTTTCTGTGGTTTTATTTAACTAGGCAAGTCAGTTAAGAACAATTTCTTATTTACAATGACGGCCTACACCGGCCAAACCCAGACAACACTGGGCCAATTGTGCGCCACCCTATGGGACTCCCAATCACAGCTAGTTGTGATACAGCCTGGATTTGAACCAGGGTGTCTGTAGTGAAGCCTCGAGCACTGAGATGCAGTGCCTTAGACTGCTGCGCCACTCGGGTAGCCAGCGAAAGACACGGAGCGTAGGGGTTGGTAATGTTTTCTAGTTGCGCCGTGATTGGCTCAGTGTTCTCTCACTTAAGGGGACACTACGTCACCTCAAAATCTACAGGTAGAGCTCGAAAATTCAAGCCCCTTGAGTGCTGCCAGAGTTACATTAGAAGTGCCCATCCAAGAAGGCTCAAGGTAGTTGGCCACAGATAAAATGACGTCAAATCAAGTTAAATCTACAGTAGCTTTGATTGGACGGATCATGTCAACATCATGATTTGAAAATCCTAGCATCATGAATCAAGTTGACAATCTACTGGCAAAGCCTTTTCCACCCTTGTCATATGAAGAGAAATTATAGATAAAACGTATTGGTGCTCATCGGCCATTGGACATTGACATTACACAGAAATTTGGAAATCACAAATTCAACAATGAGTGGTTTGGAAGGAATCAGTGGCTAACTTTTTATTTTATTTTAAATGTAACCTTTATTTAACTAGGCAAGTCAGTTAAGGACAAATTCTTATTTACAATGACGGCCTACCCCGGCCAAACCCGGACAACGCTGGGACAATTGTGCCCCACCTTTTGGGACTCCCAATCACGGCCGGATGTGATACTGTAAGCGTTGCAAAGCAATCACTGGCCTGCTATTCAGTGGAGTGGATGTGTTGTCCAAGTTTGGGTTATGAGTCTCTTTTCCAAGCTTAAAATKATAAATATTCAACATTGGCCATGCTGTCAATCCAGCATGACTTCTGCCGCTTTCAAAACAACTGGAAACTCGGAACTGGGAAATCTCAGACTTCAGTGAGTTCAAGACAACTGGGAAAATAAGTTTTGAACGGTCATCCAACTCGAAATTCCAAGTCGGGAATTCGGGACTCTAGAGCTCMGACCAGAAGATCACTAACGTCATGATTGACCTTGTTTTTTTCTGAGTTCCCAGTTGTATTGAAAGCACCATAAATCCAGAGAATGCCAGACTTTGATGACAAGTGAGCACAGCACAATAAGGTAAGTCCAAAATGTATTGTATGCTGCTGCATAAATTATGTAATATGCCAGGGAGATATGAACAGTGGAAGTTGGAAGTTTACATACACTTAGGTTGGATTCATTAAAACTCGTTTTTCAACCACTCCACAAATTTCTTGTTAACAAACTATAGTTTTGGCAAGTCGGTTAGGACATCTWCTTTGTGCCTGACACAAGCAATTTTTTCAACAACTGTTTACAAACAGATTATTTCACTTATAATTACCTGTATCACAATTCTAGTGGGTCAGAAGTTTACATACACTGAGTTGACTATGCCATTAAACAGCTTGGAAAATTCCAGAAAATGATGTCACGGCATTAGAAGCTTCTGATAGGCTAATTGACATAATTTGAGTCAATTGGAGGTGTACCTGTGGATGTATTTATTAAAGGCCTACCTTCACACCTAGTGCCTCTTTGCTTGACATCATGGGAAAATCAAAGGAAATCAGCCAAGACCTCAGAAAATTTATTGTAGACCTCCACAAGTCTGGTTCATCCTTAGGAGCAATTTCCAAATGCCTGAAGATTACCACGTTCATCTGTACAAAAATAGTACGCAAGTATAACACCATGGGACCACGCAGCCGTCATACCCCATTCAGGAAGGAGACACGTTCTGTCTCCTAGAGATGAACGTACTTTGGTGCGAAAAGTGCAAGAAGCCACTGCTCCAAAACCGCCATGAAAAAAGCCAGACTACACTTTGCTACTGCAGATGGGGACAAATATCGTACTTTTTGGAGAAATATCCCTGGTGCTTCTACACCTGCATTGCTTGCTGTTTGGGGTTTTAGGCTGGGTTTCTGTACAGCACTTTGAGATATCAGCTGATGTAAGACGGGCATATAAATAAATTTGATTTGATTTGGTCTGATGAAAAAAAAATTGAACTGTTTGGCCATAATGACCAACGTTATGTTTGGAAGAAAAAGGGGGAGGCTTGCAAGCCAAAGAACACCATCCCAACCGTGAAGCACAGGGGTGGCAGGATCATGTTGTGGGGGTGCTTTACTGCAGGAGGAACTGGTGCACTTCACAAAATAGATGGCATCATGAGGCAGGACAATTATGTGGATATATTGAAGCAACATCTCAAGACATCAATCAGGAAGTTTGGATGAAAAGCGTGCCCAGAGTAAACTGCCTTCTACTCAGTCCCAGATGCTAATATATTCATATTATAGTATTGGAAATAAAAATAAAAACATGATTTTCAAAAGTTGATATGCTTCAAGGGGCCACATCAAAATTCAGCAMTGCATTCTCTAACACGCTTAATTTACAATCAACATAACATTTGATGGGCCATTTTTCAATGAGGTGCACAAGCCAAGACTCATTTGAACTCCGTAAATGGGGTTAGGGCTGTGGCGGTCATGGAATTTTGTCAGCCGGTGATTGTCCGTTAATTAACATAAACACATTTACTATCTCCTGGCTTCCACGCATACCCTACAAGCCACTGATGCAGACCTTTGGAACATCTACATTTTAAAAAGTCTAATAAATCCATGTACACCAACCTACACCATCACAATAAATCCATTATTTATTTAGACAGGTCTATAGAAACATGATATGAAGAAAATGTTATCTATTTCAGAAGAACAGAATAGCATACTCTGTGTTGTCCTTATGTTAGACCCTGACCTGGCTATGCCAAACGTTAATTTAGTTGACAAGATTTGTTTCGAATTTCTTGTTTTACATTATTTTATAGTATGAGGAATACAATTGAAAAGGATTCATTGGCCAATGAATAAAATAGAAAGGATATTTTCTCCAAACGATTTGAGGGAGTGCGCACATGCGGCTATTCTGTGTTGAGTGGTTAAGAAAGAAATAGGTACTCCTCTATGCATAATTTAGAGTTATTTTTGCAACTTTAGTTGTGATACAAATGTTTGGCTATATCTTTAGATTTTTTTATACATTCTTTGTCTGCATGATGAGACTAATGATGATTTGCAAAAGGTCACATGAAAGGCATGAGCTCTGCTTTGTTTTTTTGCACAGGCTGCACACACTTCATCAGTCTCTCATTCACAATTTTGACAAGCACTTGATCATGCCTCGAATTTCCCGGCTGCATCCCTTTGTCATAATGTCCCCTAAAAAAATCCATGCCTTTGTGCCCTTGGGCTGAATATAATCATTATAATTCCCTTCTCCCGGCTGCGTGCCGAAGCACGGCTGTCAGTCACTGGATCGGAGTCTTTCTCACAGGCTACAATTGAAGACATACTGTACGTCTAATTCCAAGGCGCATATTGAACATGTTAGAAGAACTAAACATTTACTTTTCATCAGCAAATAAGATGAGTAGGCCTAACGAACAGCAACAATCTACTATCCCCCAAAGGTACAAAAGTCAACCTATTCTATTCTGTGTAAAAAAAAATATATATTCCAAAGATAATCTGGGACAGTTGTGGGATGCAATAGATCTCAAATTAATACAACCACTAGCATAAAAATTACTTTTTATGCAATGTGGTTGACGCAACAGATGAGAACATTTGGCGAGTTGCAAATAAAAAGCCATATCTCAGACTGGCCAATAAAAAGAAAAGATTAAGATGGGCAAAAKAACAAAGATACTGGACAGAGGAACTTTGCCTAGGCTAGCATCCTAGTGTCGCCTCTTCGCTGTTGACGTTGAAACTGGTGTTTTGCGGGTACTATTTAATGAGCTGCCAGTTGAGGACTTGTGAGGCGTCTGTTTCTCAAACTAGACAATCTAATGTACTTGTCCTCTTTTTCAGTTGTGCACCGAGGCCTCCCACTCCTCKTTCTATTCTGGTTAGAGCCAGTTTGCACTGTTCTGTGAAGGGAGTAGTACACAGCCTTGTACGAGATCTTCAGTTTCTTGGCAATTTCTCGCATGAAATAGCCTTCATTTCTCAGAACAAGAATCGACTGATGAGTTTCAGAAGAAAGTTATTTGTTTCTGGCCATTTTGAGCCTGTAATCRAACCCACAAATGCTGATGCTACAGATACTCAACTAGTCTAAAGAAGGCCAGTTTTATTGCTTCTTTAATCAGAACAACAGTTTTCAGCTGTGCAAACATAATTGAAAAGGGGTTTTCTAATGATCAATTAGCCTTTTAAAATGATAAACTTGGATTAGCTAACACAATGTGCCATTGGAACACAGGAGTGATGGTTGCTGATAATGGGCCTCTGTACGCCTATGTAGATATTTCATAAAAAATCTGCCGTTTCCAGCTACAATAGTCATTTACAACATTAACAATGTCTACACTGTATTTCTGATCAATTTGACGTTATTTTAATGGACAAAAACAAGGACATTTCTAAGTGACCCCAAACTTTTGAACGGTAGTGTATATATTTTTTTCAGAACATAAACCATGTGTGTTCTCTTGTTTTGTACTGTTCTGTAGTTTGGACCCAATGATTTGTCTGACAAACAAAGCAATGTACGTGCTGCAGGCCCAGGCATGGATCAAAGCTGGCGAGAGTATTTGTATCATTATTTTATTAACAAAAGCTTAAAGATGTTGATGAAGAAGACACATTTGCCTCGGGATCCATCCCAGTTGGTATTCTGTGGAACCATGTGTTTTATTACACAGTATGCCTACACATTGATATGCTATACTATTTTGTTTTTATAGAAGATGCACTGAAACCAAAATACCTTTAGTTTTGGTGATCCTCTCAGCGCTGGCTCATAATGGATGAATGGATGGCTTATTTTGTATTCTAATGTATTGAACAAATGTATTAGTCATTTACCATTCTCATTCTTGGACTAGAAACGTTGTTTGCGGAGTTCACGATCTCATTTTCAAGTCCTAGTTAAAAAATAACTATATTTTGGATTTTGTTTTTCAAATAACTGAAAGTGAGAACAAGGTCATTCTTGAACATGGGGTGAGACATGCTTACTAATTTGTAAATAAAGCCAGTTTGTAATTTAGAATAATTGATTTATGTTTTAGAGGGAGAGAAACCAAAAGCCCACCGTCGCCTCATGGTTCTCCCGGTCGCAGCCGGTACGGATATCGAACCAGCATCTGTTGCAACACAGTTTGCACTGCGTTACGGTGTCTTAGACCGCTGCGCCACTCGGGAGGCCCCATCCGCAAAGTTTTTAACGCTGATCAATGGCCTTGCACAAAGTATCTATTGTCCTGCTAATAGCCTATAATGGCACTGTACAACGTGACCGGTCGGGAGTAGGCTACAGTACTACAGTAAGAGCAAAATAATCCTAACATTTCCACACCCTAATTGTAGTATAACCAATACCCAAACGGAGATTCAGGGAAAATAAAAATCTCATTGATTTATCAAGACCAGTCCCCATGCTTGTCTCAGAGCAGTGTTGTCTTGACCTCTGAATGCTGTCTTTTCCCCCTTCCACTTGCCTCTTCCATTAATTTTGAAAGAGTATTTTCCAGTAAGCATAATACGTGCTCTAACTCCCCCTTGTGGTGGTCTGGAGCAATGAAGCAGTGACGCAGGGTACCGTACTAAACCACAAATGACCTCTAAATCCCGTAGCATAATCTCAAAACTTTTAGTTGAGCAACCACTGTATAAGTGAAAATGTTCAATTAGTAGGAAAACACCATTCTAAAAATGACCACATATGTGTCACGCCCTGACCATAGAGAGCTGTTTATTCTCTGTTGGTTGGGGCGTGATAGTGACTAGGGTGGGTCATCTAGGTGTTTAATGGTTTATGTTGGCATGGTATGGTTTCCAATCGGAGACAGCTGTTTATCGTTGTCTCTGATTGGGGATCATATTTAGGCAGCCATTTCCCCTTTGCGTTTCGTGAGATCTTGTCTACAGATAGTTGCCTGTGTGCACACCAGTACCTTCACGTTTTGTTTGTTCTTGTGCTTTATTGTTTTGTTTGTTGAGTTTCAATTTAATAAAATATGTGGAAATCTATGCACGCTGCGCCTTGGTCCAATCCTTTCGACGAGCGTGACAGAAGATCCCACCACCAAAGGACCAAGCAGCGTGGCCAGGAGAAGCAGGGATCCTGGGCTTGGGAGAAAAGTGAGTGGAGGACATCATGGACATGGGCGGAGATTACGGCAGGGGACAATACCCTGCCATGAAAGCAGGCGGAGGCAGCGAAGGAGGATCAACGACGACTCCGGGAGTCGCAACCACGACGGGGGCCCAAGAGGCAGTCCCCAAYATTTTGGGGGGSGGCACACAGAGTGGTCGGCGGAGCCGAGGGGTGAACCAGAGCCAGTCAGGGAGTCGAGTGAGGAACTCGACGCAAGATTCTGGAGAGAGGTGCTGGCGTTTCACACATCAGGCCTCCACAGTCCAGTACGTCCTGTGTCTCTTCCCCGCACTCGCCCTGAGGTGCGTGTAAATAGCCCGGTGCCACCTGTACCGGTCCCACGCATAAGGTCTCCAGTGCGCCTCCACAGTCCAGTACGTCCTGTGCCTCTTCCCCACACTCACCCTGAGGTGCGTGTCATGAGCCCGGTGCCACCTGTACCAGTCCCACGCATCAGGTCTCCAGTGCGCCTCCACAGTCCAGACCCGGCGACATCCCATCAAAAGCTTTCCGGCACATCCCCATCCAGAGCTTCCGCGCGACCCCATCCAGTCACCAGAGTCTCGGCGACAGTTCCCAGTCCAGACGCTCCGGCCGACAGTCCAGTCCAGCTTCGCACAGTCCCATCCAGAGCTTCCGGCGACAGTTCCCAGTCCAGAGCTTCCGGCGACAGTTCCCAGTCCAGAGCTTCCGGCGACAGTTCCCAGTCCAGAGCTTCCGGCGACAGGTTTCCTTAAGCTCGGCATCATTCACAAGTGATAATTCACAAGTGRTAGGCGAATATTGTCACCCATCACACTATTCCTGATTTAAGCTTGTCTTTACATATACTAAATAATATATATGTGATTTTTATTTGATTTAGAATGGACCATTATCATGCACCTGTCTCGAAACAGAGGCAGCAAAAAAATTATATATGTCACTTGTGCACTTAAATAGTGAATGGAGGATGCTTTTCCCGTGGTCATTTTCATGCCAGTCAGGAAGGCTATACTCCTGTTTTAAAGAGAAGCAATGTGCTTAATATTAGGAAAGTTGAAAAATAAATATCGTAGGTCTAGCCTATAGAAAGCTGATGGGATCCTCCTCTTTTTAACAGAGGCCATCACTGTTTTCTCATGGGCTCTCATGAAGTGATTGATTAGATTTTCGATCACATTTGCATTGATGTCAGAGTGATTAGAGGGACAATAGAGTGCTGAGTACCTGGCAGTTAGCAGGTTTGGTAGGCTACTAATGACCATCAGCAGCATCAGAGCTTTGAGAAGCCTAGTTACCGTGACTAAACGGTAACGTGGAATTTGACTGCAGTCATGACTCGTGAACTCCGATGTGGCGTTAATACGGTTACCGTTACATCTCTAAATGGGGTTATGCAGATATATGCAAAGTGGCAGAGAAAGGGACAGAGGGAGGGAGACAAAGAGAGAGAGAGATGGAGACAGAGAGAGAGTGCGCGAGAGAGAGAGATAGACGGAGAGAGGGAGACAGAGAGAGAGACAGGGGATGGGAGACAGAGAGAGACAAAGGGAATTTGTAAGTCGCTCTGGATAAGAGCGTCTGCTAAATGACTTAAATGTAAAATGTAAATGGAAGAGAGAGACAAAGAGAGAGACAAAGAGACAGAGAGAAACAGAGGGAGAGAGACAGAGGAAGAGAGACAGAGGAAGAGAGA
>NC_036854.1:24561940-24563227 GCF_002910315.2 Salvelinus sp. IW2-2015 | reverse complement strand
AGAGAGAGAGACAGGGGATGGGAGACAGAGAGAGACAAAGGGAAGAGAGAGACAAAGAGAGAGACAAAGAGACAGAGAGAAACAGAGGGAGAGAGGCAGAGACAGAGAGGCAGAGGGAGGGAGACAGAGGGAGGGAGACAGAGGGAGAGAGGCAGAGACAGAGACAGAGAGAGAGACAGAGAGAGACAGAGACAGAGAGAGACAGAGACAGAGAGAGACAGAGAAGAAAAGGGCGACCAGTGAAGAACAAACAACATTGTAAATACAAACTATATTTATGTTTATTTATTTTTCGTTTTGTACTTTAACTATTTGCACATACTGTAATTACCACACTGTATATAGACATAATATGACATTTAAATGTCTTTACTATTTTTGAACTTTTTTGAGTGTAATGTTTACTGGTCATTTTTATTGTTATTTCACTTTTGTTTATTATCTATTTCACTTGCTTTGGCAATGTTAACATATGTTTCCCATGCCAATAAAGCCCCTTAAATTGAAATAGAAATGTAATTGAAAGAGAGAGAGGCGTGACAGTCAGTGGAGTGGTAGAATGGTAGAGTGGTCACAGAAGTGAGAGTGGAGGTGGAGGTGGAGGAGGAGGAGATAAGAGGAAAGCTCAGAGGAAGAGGAGAGAGAGGAGGAGATTAGAGGAGAGAGAGGAGGCGAGAGAAGAGGATGAGGAGGCTTTTAAAATAGTTTATTAGAAACTCAAAACTAAATTCCATTAAATATTGTTGATTTGGTTGCTTCTCTTTTGTAATTAGATATGCATACACTACTCCCTAAATTCAACACAAAAAAAATTAAATTCTAGTTTGCAGTTGTTCAATTTAATTACAAGGAGATACTTCTTGATACAGAGGGGCAGGGCCGACTCCAGTCTCTTGACTTTTTTGGGATCGTCGCAGTTTTGTATCTGTTGCCTGGCGTGGCCAACATTTTGATTTATTTTAAATTGTCAAATAAAATCAGTGACACACTAGCCTAGCTACATGAGCTAGCATGGTGCTGTATAGAGCTGGAGCGCTGGATGATGGATAGGAAGCAGAAGGCTTTGAAAGGAGCAGGAAGGATGGAGCTCATCTCCCCAGCAGGCGCCATGTTGCCCAGTTGGACGGGCGCCCAGCGGCAGCGGTGGGGGGGTGGACGACATTGTGCCAACATGGCAACCCAGCGGGTCACTCAGAGAGACTGGGGATGGCAGCCAGCAGCAGAGACAACAGGCTGCCAGACACACACACACACACACACACACACACACACACACACACACACACA
>NC_036854.1:24558404-24560826 GCF_002910315.2 Salvelinus sp. IW2-2015 | reverse complement strand
CACACACACACACACACACACACACACACACACACACACACACACACACACACACATCACAACTGCTGCTACCAGACTACTATTTACTATTGCTAATACTGCACGATTTAACCACTTGCCCCCCAATCACCCCTTCCCTGATACATGTGTAAATATAAAATGTGCCTTCCTGTATTATACTTATGCTAAAATGTTTATTATATTCTACTGAGCCGTTTACTTTATGTTCATATTGTTAGCTTGTATTATTTCTTATTGTTGTTGCATTGTCCAGAAGGTAACCTGCAGTGTATATCATGTGTATCCTGTACATACGACTAATAAAAGGTGACACTTGAAACGTCATACTGTCCCGGTTGTCTGTCTACAGAAAGAGCCCTGATTGAGTCAGATACCTTGGAAGACTGGTGGCAAGTTGCCCTGGTGATGTTGTGTTTGTGCCTGGGCTGTAGAGCTTAATGTCCTCCCCAGGTCCCACCTCATATAAGACTAATTGTAGGATTCTTTCTGCTGGGGCCGGGGAGGCAACGACTACACCGACAGGCGGTTACAGGGGGAAAACAGGTCCTGGTGTCTTAATGAGGTCAGTCAGCTTGAGTAGCAATGGATAAAATAGGAATATTTGTAGTTTCGGTGTCTATATTACTCATGGTTATATTCAGCTGGGGGAAAACTGAACAACAGCATTTGGTTACAGTTAGTATGTATTGTTTTGATCATGACTGTATAGCCAATGAAAATAATAGATTAAAATATTTAGTTAGAAGTCTCAGGGTGCCTTATTGAGTAAAATAATGTTAATTGTTAATCAAAGAGGATTTTGTTTTTGATACATTTTCTCCGTTGAACACATCAATATTCTCTATGTTAAATCCTGTATTTATCCAAGTCCGATGTTTTTATACAACAAAACTGGTCTGATGTCGAGATGACTCATGATTGTGTAGATGCAGACATATGCCTCAAACCTATAAGAATTGAAAAGAAAGTCACAAAAAAATGAAAAGGTACACAATCGATGGCAGGGATATGAACTCATCTTGAAATTAAACCACTTTTAAGGTCTGTAAACATCTGACAAACTTTCATTCCGGCGTGAACTATCCCTTTAAGAATAGATACAGTACAGTACAGTACAGTACAGTACATTACAGTACAGTACATCAAAGCCTTGGTACTGTACGCTGTGCCTTTAGTATTGGTGACAGCCAGGCTACCCACAGAGAGGCAGAGAGAAAAGCCAAGCATCCATCCGCAAATGATTAGACAGCAATGTAATAGCTAGGAGTACTTGATCCACGCTCTCCATTTTATCATTTTCAATTCCACCTGGCTCAATGTTTATCCCTCAGGTTAAACAATATAATTTTACAAGAATACAAGCGTAAAAGGACAACAATAAGCAGTAAATCCATTACATAATAAAACATGCTTTGCCATGTGACTGAACAAACCAATTCATAATAGTGCATAAACATACATTTTACAGATGCTCTTATCCAGAGAGACTTACAGTAGTGAGTGCATACATTTTAATACTTTTTTTCGGTACTGGTCTCCCCGTGGGAATCAAACCCACAACCCTGGCGCCATGGTCTACCAACTGAGCTCTGAGCTACACGGGAGAGGAGTACTACCATTGGCCAATATGGTAGGACCAAYACCAATAGTCCACATTGACCAAGATAATGCTAAGATTTAGAAACATGTTGCAGCTCGCTGGGATGCCTTAGGCTCATTATTTATTTATTTTAATCTAGGGAGTTATCCATGCCTAGCAACTATTGGCATTGAACACTTATTACTGGGGAGAAAATGTCAATTATTCCCCTTTAGCAGACAGCAGACGTGTGTGCAAACTGGGCTCTGGGTGCATGCAATCTGATAATATGATTATATTCTTAACTGTGATTAGACATATGATCCTGTAGTACAAAACACATACTGTATAGTGTGTCCTGTGATAAATTCCTGCTCATGGGTCGATTCAGCTTGGGAAAGTCTTCATTGCCTCCTTCACAGTGCAGTGTAGGAGGAAGACACTATAAAGGAGCACCAAGAAAACAGCCATAAGGCTAGCTAGGTGGGATGTGACATAAGGCTAGCTAGGTGGTACGTAGCATAAGGCTAGCTAGGTGGTACGTGGCATAAGGCTAGCTAGGTGGTACGTAGCATAAGGCTAGCTAGGTGGGATGTGGCATAAGGCTAGTTAGGTGGGATGTGGCATAAGGCTAGCTAGGTGGTACGTGGCATAAGGCTAGCTAGGTGGGATGTAGCATAAGGCTAGCTAGGTGGTACGTAGCATAAGGCTAGCTAGGTGGGATGTGGCATAAGGCTAGCTAGGTGGGATGTGGCATAAGGCTAGCTAGGTGGGATGTGGCATAAGGCTAGCTAGGTGGTATGTGGCATAAGGCTAGCTAGG
>NC_036854.1:24544021-24558379 GCF_002910315.2 Salvelinus sp. IW2-2015 | reverse complement strand
TGGGATGTAGCATAATGCTTAAGCTATTGTGTACGTTAGCATAGGCTACTAGGTGGTAGTAGCATAAATGCTAGCTAGGGTGGGTACGTAGCATAATGCTAGCTCCGGTGGTAGGTGCAATAAGGCTAGCTAGGTGGTTACGTAGCATAAATGCTAGCTAGGGGTGGGTACTAGCATAGGCTAGCTAGAAGTGGAAATGTGGCATAAGGCTAGCTAAGGTGGGATGTGAAAGGCTAGGCTAGGTGGTATGTGGCATAGGCTAGCTAGGTGGATGTAGCATAATGCTAGCTATGGGTGGTTAGTAGCATAGGCTAGCTAAGGCGGTGGTACGTAGCATAATGCTAGTAGTGGTACCTAGCATAAGGCTAAGTAGGTGGTACGTAGCATATGCTGAGCTAGTGTGGTACGGTAGCATAAGGCTAGCTAAGTGGGATGTTGGCATAAGGCTGCTAGTGGTACGTACATAATGCTGCTAGGTGGTACGTAGCGTACTGGCTAGCTAGGTGGTTACGTAGCATAAGGCTCTTAGGTGGTACGGTGGCTGAGTGGCTGATTCTGTTAACATTTTACTGCCTTAAATGCACATACAATTGTATTCAGATCGCTGTCTCCTCTCTCTTTCTCATCTCTCAAGCCAAAATTGTTTAGATTTATTTAACTAGGGAGTCCCGTTAAGAACACATTCTTATTTTAATGACAGCCTAGGACAGTGGTTAACATGCCTTGTTCAAAGCAGAATGACAGATTTTTACACTTGACAGGCTCTGGATTCGATCTAGCAACTTCCGGTCACTGCCCAGACTCTAACCACCAGTTACCTGCCGACCTAACATGCAGTGCTGTAGTGACACCAATGTTGGCCACCTCACTACACTCGAGCCGTGTCTGTCACATCTTGCGACAATTTAAGAAATTGACAAATGTAACCGATTTGCATCAAATCATATTAGCGCCAGACCCTGAGGTTCAGTTTTTGAAGCTGTCAACACTTTGCAACACTGAATACAGACAGCAAGTGGCAGAACAGCTCAATGGCTCCCTTCATGTGACATGTTGACTATTAACTTTTTATTTTAAAGTAGGAAAACAATAAGTCTGGGTTTGCTTCGTACAGCACAATTAGAGCAGATCATTGGACAAAATATTTACATATAAGCCTGGACCAAGTACTTTGTATAAATCTTAGTAAGCAATTTGAGAGTGCATTGGTTAATTATAGATGTAGGCTACAGTGAGTCCAAAAAGTATTGGACAGTGAATTTGTGTTGTTGTTGTTTGGTCTGTACTGCAGCACGTTGGATTGAAAAGATAATTTGAGGGTTAATTTTCATCCGTCTCCGGGTGAACCGTTTAAAAATGACAGCACTTTTTGTACTAGTCCTCCATTTCAAGGACCAAAAAGCATTGGAACAAATTCACTTATATGTGTAATAGAGGTAGTCAAGATGTTAGTATATGACTCCCGATAAATCACAATAAAACATAATGAACATAACATTATAGAAAATTGTTTGTTGTGCTCCTGTAATGAGAGGAGAACAATAACCCTCAGCAGCGAGCAGGTTCGCAGTTTTTTTGGGCGGTATGATATTTGTGCCTCTGTAATTTCTTTCTCACTCATCTTATTCATGATCCCCAATTCAGATTATCCGTACATCGTGGTAGATCCACATCAAATGTAGAATATTTAGAAACATATATCTTATTTACAATAAAAAGTGAAACCAAAAATGACCAAATAATCTGAAAACAACCACAAGAACCAACACCAAATGCATCCAGCCACCATAGGCTTCAGAACCGGTTGAAGTTGTAGAGTCACACCAAGCTTGTTTGAATCATTGGCTTGATATAGGAATATGGGACCGACCATATACAATTTTATCTACTTTAATACACATATAAATTCATTTGTCCAATAATGTTGGTCCCCTAAAAATGGGGGGACAGTTTGTTACAAAAGGGCTAGTAATTTCTAACCACTTCACCCGATATGGTGAAATAATAACCCTGAAATTAAAGCTGACAGTCCTGCTCTTAACCTCATAGTAATTATATATTTCAAATCCAAGTTTCTGGTAGCGCTAGCCAAAACAACAAAAGATGTGGTCCACTAGTCCCAATCTTTTGGAACTTCACTCTATGTGTCCACAGTGTGAATGTCAAGTTCTTAGGTCTACGCTAGTGGTCTCTTGGCAGTACTGTTCTGTATACACAAATATTAGAGTTGAATAACGAAACCTTTAAGCCAAAATATAAATAAGTGTATGTTTGTAACATATCAGCTCTATTTTCTGATTGGCATTAAGGTCGACGCTAGTGTCAAACGTACACTCGACAATTTCGACTTGTAAAAGCCAGCGCTCAGTTATCAGTAGCCTAATCAGTAGCCTAATCAGCGCCTAATCAGTAGCCTAATCAGTAGCTTAATCAGTAGCCTAATCAGTAGCCTAATCAGTAGCTTTTATCAGTAGCTTAATCAGTAGCCTAATCAGTAGCCTAATCAGTAGCCTAATCAGCAGCCTAATCAGTAAAGCTTAATCGGTAAGCCTAATCAGTAGCTAATCAGTAGCTTTGATAGTAAGCCTACTCCAGTAGCCTAATCAAGTAGCTTAATCAGTAGCCTTAATCAGTAGCCTAACTCAGTAGTAATCAGTAGCTTAATCAGTAGCCTAATCAGTAAGCCTAATCAGTAGCCTAATCAGTAGCTTTATCATTAGCTTAATCAAGTAAGCCTAATCAGTTAGCTAATCAGTACCTAATCAGGCAGCTCTAATCAGTAGCTTTTAATCGGTAGCCTAATCAGTAGCCTAATCAGTAGCTTGATAGTAGCCTAATCGAGCCTAATCAGTAGCTTGATTAGTAGCTTTATCAGTAGCCTAATCAGTAGCCTCATCAGTAGCTTGTATCAGTAGCGCTAATCAGTAGCCTAATCAGTAGCTTAATTTTCAGTAGCTTAAATCAGTAGCCTAATCAGTAGCTAATCAGTAGCCTAATAGTACCTAATCAGTAGCTTAATCAAGTTAGCTTAATCAGTAGCCTTTTTAATCAGTAAGCTTCAATCAGTGCTTATCATAGCCTAATCAGTAGCCTATAGTAGCCTAATAAGTAGCTTGATTAGAAGCCTAATCAGTAGCTTTATCAGTAGCCTATCAGTAGCCTAATCGGTAAGCTTGATTAAGTAGCCTAGATCAAGTAGCTTAATCAGTTAACCTACTAAGTCCAGTAGCCTATATCAGTAGCTAATCAGTACTATCAGTAGCCTATCAGTAGCGTAATCAGTAGCTTAATCATAGCCCTAATAGTAAGCTTAATCAGGTAGCCATCGTTGCTATAACCAATGTTTTATTAAAATATCAGGAGCAGCAAAAACAAAACAAGTATACAGACTTTCCATTTTTTTTCATTAATATTGGCATTTATTCTTGGCCAGTTGATATTCTATGAAAAATGTTGACTAATTTGTTGGGGTGTTTGTTGGGGGGGATGGTGTGGTTCGGTGGTGTCGGGTTAGGGTGTGGAATGCTGTTCTGGTGGTTTGGTGGGGTTGTGTTGGTATTTAGTTGTGTTTTCTGTTGAGTGTTTGGCGACGGTTGTGGGGTGGTAGTCGGTTTTGGGTTGGTATGGGGGGGGGTTGTGTGGGTGTGGGGTTGTGGGTGGGGGGGGATTGGTAATGCTAGCTAGGTGGTACGTAGCATAAGGCTAGCTAGGTGGTACGTGGCTGAGTGGCTGATTCCTGTTAACATTTACTGCTTAAATGCACATACAATTGTATTCAGATCGCTGTCTCTCTCTCTTTCTCTCTCTCAGCCCAAAATTGTTTAGATTTATTTAACTAGGGAAGTCAGTTAAGAACAAATTCTTATTTATAATGACAGCCTAGGAACAGTGGGTTAACTGCCTTGTTCAAGAGCAGAATGACAGATTTTACCTTGACAGCTCTGGATTCGATCTAGCAACCTTCCGGTCACTGGCCCAGAACTCTAACCACCAGGTTACCTGCCGACCTAATGCAGTGCTGTAGTGACACCAATGTTGGCCACCTCACCATCAGCCGTGTCTGTCACATCTCTGCGACAATTTAGAAATTGACAAATGTAACCGATTTGCATCAAATATATTAGCGCAGACCACTGAGGTTCAGTGAAGCTTGTCAACACTTTGCAACACTGAAATACAGACAGCAAGTGKCAGAAAGCTCATGGCTCCATTCATGTGACATGTTGACTTAACTTTTATTTTAAAAGTAGGAAAACAATAAGTCTGGGTTTGCTTCGTAAGCACAATTAGAGCAGATCATTGGACAAAAAATATTTACATATAAGCCTGAGACCAAGTACTTGTATAATCTTAGTAGCATTTGAGAGTGCATTGGTATTATAGTCATGTAGGCTACAGTGAGCTCCAAAAGTATTGGGACAGTGAATTTGTGTTGTTGTTGTTTTGGCTCTGTACTGCAGCACTTTGGATTTGAAAAGATAATTTGAGGGTATTTTCATCCGTATCGGGTGAACCGTTTAGAAATGACAGCACTTTTTGTACATAGTCCCTCCATTTCAAGGGACCAAAAAGCATTGGGACAAATTCACTTATATGTGTAATAGAGTAGTCAAATGTTTAGTATATGACTCCCTGATAAATCACAATAAAAAATAATGAACATAAATTATTAGAAAATTGTTGTTGTCTCCTGTATGAGAGGAGAAAAATACTCCTCAGCAGAGAGCAGGTTCGCAGTTTTGGGCGGGTATGATATTTGTGCATCTGTAACTTTCTCACTCATCATTATTCATGACCCATTCAGGATTATCCGTAATCATGGTAGCATCCACATCAATGTAGAAGTATTTAGAAACATTATATTCTTATTTACAATAAAAGTGAAACCAAAATGACAAAATAATCTGAAACACAACCAAAACAAACAGCAAATGCATCCAACAAGTTTGTAGAGTCACAAGCTTGTTGGAATCATTGCTTGATATAGGAATATGGGACCACATAATACAATTTTATCTACTTTAATACACATATAAATTCATTTGTCCCAATAATGTTGGTCCCCTAAAATGGGGGGACAATGTACAAAAGGTGCTGTAATTTCTAAACACTTCACCCGATATGGATGAAAATACCCTGAAATTAAAGCTGACAGTCTGCTCTTTAACCTCATAGTAATTATATAATTTCAAATCCAAAGTTCTGGAGCGCTGAGCCAAAACAACAAAAGATGTGTCACTGTCCCAATACTTTTGGAACTTACTATATGTAGTCCACAGTGTGAATGTCTAAGTTCTAGGTCTAAGCTAGTGGTCTTCTTGGCAGTACTGTGTCTGTATACACAAAATTAGAGTTGAATATACGAAACCTTTAAGCCAAAATATAAATACAGTGTATGTTTGTAACATATCAGCTCTATTTTCTGCTGGCATTAAGGCGACGCTAGTGTCAAACGTACACTCGGACAATTTCGACTTGTAAAAGCCAGCGCTCAGTTATCAGTAGCCTAATCAGTAGCCTAATCAGCAGCCTAATCAGTAGCCTAATCAGTAGCTTAATCAGTAGCCTAATCAGTAGCCTAATCAGTAGCTTGCATAGTAGGCCTAATCAGTAGCCTAATCAGTAGACTTTAATCAGTCTAATCGTAGCTTAATCAGTAGCCTAATCCAGTAGCCTAATCAGTAGCTTAATCAGTAGCTATATATCAGTAGCCTAATCAGTAGCCTAATCAGTTAGCTATTATTTCAGTAGCTTAATCAGTAGCCTAATCAGTAGCCTAATCAGTAGCCTAATCAGCAGCCTAATCAGTAGCTTAATCGGTAGCCTAATCAGTAGCCTAATCAGTAGCTTGATAGTAAGCCTAATCAGTAGCCTAATCAGTAGCTTGATTAGTAGCTTATCAGTAGCCTAATTCAGTAGCCTAATCAGTAGCTTTATCAGTAGCCTAATCAGTAGCCTAATCAGTAGCTTAATCAGTAGCTTAATCAGTAGCCTAATCAAGTAGCTTAATCAGTAGCCTTAATCAGTAGCCTTAATCAGTAGCTTAATCAGTAGCTTAATCAGTAGCCTAATCAGTAGCTTAATCAGTAGCTTAATCAGTAGCCTAATCAGTAGCCTTAATCAAGTAAGCCTAATAAGTAGCTTGATTAGAAGCCTAATCAGTAGCTTTATCAGTAGCCTAATCAGTAGCCTAATCGGTAGCTTGATTAGTAGCCTAATCAGTAGCTTAATCAGTAACCTAATCAGTAGGCCTAATCAGTTAGGCTTAATCAGTAGCTTAATCAGTAGCCTAATCAGTAGCGTAATCAGTAGCTTAATCAGTAGCCTAATCAGTAGCTTAATCAGTAGCCTATAACCAATGTTTTATTAAAATATCAGGAGCAGCAAAACAGTCAACAGACTTTCCAATTTTTTCATTATATTGGACATTATTCTTGGCCATGCATATTCTATGAAAAATGTTGACTAATTTGGCCTATATGTGCGATGTCCATTGAATGAAAGGTTTTAGTGACTGTGGGGAAGTCTCTTTAGGAACATCAAGTTATAACAATAGGCTGCTTATTGTTGTTCCTTTATCATTTTGTAAAAAAAAAATGGCATCTTTCATTTTCATCACTGTCCTTGGTGCTGAATCTGCTTGTAGCCTAGGCTATTTGCCTGTTTGTTTGTTTACCTTTTACCTGGCAAAGTCACTAACAGAACATATGAACGGCGATGGTAGGCTAATCTTATTTTAACGTTTGGGCAATGTCCGGGAATTTTAGAACTTGCGAATGCTTAGTGTGTAGGGGAATGTTGAAGATTTACGATATCATTATTCTGACCCGATCCTATTTAGAAATATTGTGTTTAAAAAAAAGATGTTATTGTTTTTTCCGTTTAATTTGATTTWAAAAAATTAAAAAAAGATTTGCGGCCCATGGGTTTATGTTGAGATCGTACGTGGCTCGAATGTGATGCGATTTCGCCTGTTACTGTATATCTGGAGAAGCAATGCAATTTTGCCTGTTACTGTATATCTGGAGAAGCAATGCAATTTTGCCTGTTACTGTATTTCTGGAGAAGCAATGCGATTTCGCCTGTTACTGTATTTCTGGAGAAGCAATGCAATTTTGCCTGTTACTGTATTTCTGGAGAAGCAATGCGATTTCGCCTGTTACTGTATTTCTGGAGACGCAATGCAATTTTGCCTGTTACTGTATTTCTGGAGAAGCAATGCAATTTCGCCTGTTACTGTATTTCTGGAGAAGCAATGCAATTTNTCTGGAGACGCAATGCAATTTTGCCTGTTACTGTATTTCTGGAGAAGCAATGCAATTTCGCCTGTTACTGTATTTCTGGAGAAGCAATGCAATTTCGCCTGTTACTGTATTTCTTCAAAATCCAATCCATCATCACGTCTTGCCCCCTCTAAAATAAGGGGTTCATGACGCCCCTGAGTGTAGGCCTACTATCTATATTCTCAAGAGAATCAATTATAAAATATTGTTTGCAGTATACTTGTAGAATATTTGAAAAAAGAGCATGCCACATTTTACTTACCATGCAAAGAAAAATAAACCGGAAAACATACAGGAAAAAATAATGTGATATGTTAATGAAGTTATCATTCAATTGGTTTATGCATTGGACACAATAATAGACACATGACGGACATGATTATTGGACGCAATAATAAATCATCATGCAATAATCAAACAACTTACATTGACTATCAAATTTCCTAATGATGGTATCGAGGAAAGTATTCTGTGGTGCCACGTGACCCCTTCGGACCGGCATCTTTGCTCTGTCCCCCTGAAGTTTTTGGACTTTCTGTCGCCAATGCGGACCTCTACGTCTACGAGTCCCGATAAAAACGGACGGCAATAACTGTTCCCTACGTCATAGAATAATAAATACTGTACTCTTCGACCGAAGCATTTCTGACTTCATGAGACGGACCAAGTGGAAAGTCCTCTCAGAGAAAGGAGCGTTATAGAAAATGAGCCGCCACTTAATCAGGAGACAGTTTCTAGTTTCCACTAATAGGACCACGCGTGTTTTGTTTACGTCCCTTGAGCTGTCACATATGATATCCTCTCTGGTGAATGGCAAGATGAGAGTCTACTTCTTGTAATTTCTCATTACAGACTCCGGGGAAGGGGAGTCAGTCAGCCTTGCTTTTGCCATAGTTGCGTCTTTTTTCCTTTTCTCCTGGCCCACCTTATTCTTCCCTGTTTCCGTACGCCCGATGGACGAAACAGAGAGAAATCAGCAGCCAAGTAAATAGTTGAATAAATCGTTGGATAAAGTCCGTCCTAGGTCGTTGGGATGTAGTCGTTCTGGAGTAGAAGTGTCCCGCGTGTGACCAGTACTCTGTGCGCTCACCGGTGGTGGCGACTGACGACTGCGCCTCTTTCACACTTTCCTCGTCGGCAAACAGAACTGTTGAAACATTGGATGACAATGAACGTGTATAAAGCACAACGGCAGCCATAAAATATAATCATCATTTTTATAATTTGGTGCTTAGTAATATACATATCCGATTACATTTATTGAATAGTTCACCTAATCCAATAAACTGAGAATGTCTCATTAACAAAGAGAAAGAGATGCGACTATTCTAAAGCGTTGTAACTAAAGAAGGACAGCAGCATCTGGTTTGAAATAAACCAAACATGAGCCTCTGTGGCCAAACGGTTTGGTATCCACACACAAGTGCCGCTACATTTACATTCAAGTGAGTAGGCCAACCCACATCCACATGACATCACTGTCACAATTCAACCAGACTGGCATACACAACAGCCGCAATCTATTGTAAGCCTATATGCAATGAGGCTAATTCAAAATCCCAATCGAAAACAAGTGCTGGTTGTGGTCGGTTTCAGTTTGCGTGTGAAGTGCACAAGGCGTTGACTCACCGCTTTGTCAATTATGCGCTTTTTGGGGACTTCCGATGCGCTTTGTTTATTTCATGGAAGGACTGGGCTTCATCCTCAGTTGTCTCGTGTATAAGGGGGCTTCAGACTAGCACACACGTCACTGCCTGCACGAGCACTGGAGGGGGTTCCCCTTTCTCCACTGTGCGATAGACAAAGAGCGCGCTCCGTGTGCAGTACGCATGTTGTTGGCACTGTCTGGTTCACTTTGATGTTATTTTACAGCATGATGCTCAACTCTCCCTACCAGTATACAATATCATCTTCATTAATATAYAACACACACACAATAACACTGTTATCCTGATAATTTACTGTATTTTATTTTGAAGGCTGTAAATGTGAAAATGGAGAGGGGGGATCCATAGAGCTCCGTGGGCGGAGAGCTGCCTGTTCTCTCGTTCCAATTCCCTTATTTAGTCAGGAGCATACAGACACGTGGCTGTCTCCTGGAAGCGTCCCCCAGTGAGATCTCCCAGTCTCTCTCTCACACACACACACACTGTTTTACACTGGTTTATATTTTACACCCCAGTCTTCACAGAGACATGCATTGGATATGTGCATAGATTTACCAAATATACTGGTATGGACATCCCATTTAGCAACATGCAACATAATCTTTAAATATATATTGTGTACAGAAAAAATTGAAAGAGTGATAAGTGATATATTAGAAGCACAACACTGTACCGTGTAAAGGAGTTCCAGAAGGCACTGTATGATAGCTTGATCCATAATTGAACAATAATATGTTAAGTGTGTGGATACTCCTCTAAGATAACCAATGGTGCAAACCGCATGACTCTACAGTGCCTTGCAAAAGTATTCATCCCCCTTTGGCGTTTTTTCCTATTTTGTTGCATTACAACCTGTAATTTAAATTGATTTTTTATTTGGATTTCATGTAATGGACATACACATAATAGTCCAAATTGGTGATGTGAAATAAAATAAACATTTCCGGAAAAGGTGTGCATGCATATGTATTCACCCTTTGCTATGAAGCCCCTGAATAAGATCTGGTGCAACCAATTACCTTCACAAGTCACATAATTAGTTAAATAAAGTCCACCTGTGTGCAATCTAAGTGTCACATGATCTGTCATATGATCTCAGTATATATACACCTGTTCTGAAAGGCCCCAGAGTCTGCAACACCACAAAGCAAGGGGCACCACCAAGCAAGCTGTCACGATCATCGTATGGTGGAAGAGAGGAGGACCAAAGCGCAGAATACATTCTTCTCGTTTAATGACACGAAACGAAGAACACTTTACAAACTAACAAAACAACAAACCGACGAACGTGAAGCTGTAAATAACAATGTGCTAACATGCAACATAGACATAGACAATCACCCACGAACTACCTAATGAATATGGCTGCCAAAATATGGTTCCCAATCAGAGACAACGATAGACAGCTGTCTCTAATTGAGAACCAATCTAGGCAACCATAGACATACATACACCTAGACTAGACACTGCCCCATAAACATACAAAACCCCTAGACAATACAAAACACATACATCCCCCATGTCACACCCTGACCTAACTAAAATAATAAAGAAAACAAAGATAACTAAGGCCAGGGCGTGACACAAGCGGCACCATGAAGACCAAGGAGCTCTCCAAACAGGTCAGGGACAAATATGTGGAGAAGTACAGATCAGGGTTGGGCTATAAAAAAATATCCGAAACTTTGAACATCCCACGGAGCACCATTAAATCCATTATTAAAAAATGGAAAGAATATGGCACCACAACAAACCTGCCAAGAGAGGGCCGCCCCCAAAACACACAGACCAGGCAAGGAGGGAATTAATCAGAGAGGCAACAAAGAGACCAAAGTTAAACCCTGAAGGAGCTGCAAAGCTCCACAGCGGAGATTGGAGTATCTGTCCATAGGACCACTTTAAGCCAGACACTCCACAGAGCTGGGCTTTACACAGTGGCCAGAAAAAAAMMCATTGCTTAATTAAATAAAAGAAAAAATAAGCAAACACATTTGGTGTTCGCCAAAAGGCATGTGGGAGACTCCCCAAATATATGGAAGAAAGTACTCTGGTCAGATGAGACAAAAAATGTAGCTTTTTGGCCATCAAGGAAAAAGCTATGTCTGGCGCAAATCCAACACCTCTCATCACGCCAATAACACCATCCCCACAGTGAAGCATGGTGGTGGCAGCTGGTCAGAATTGATGGAATGATGGATTGCGCTAAATGCAGGGAAATTCTTGAGGGAAACCTGTTTCAGTCTTCCAGAGATTTGAGACTGGGATGGAGGTTCACCTTCCAGCAGGACAACGACCTAAGTATACTGCTAAAGCAACACTCGAGTGGTTTAAGGGGAAACATTTAAATGTCTTGGAATGGCCTAGTCAAAGCCCAGACCTCAATCCAATTGAGAATCTGTCGTATAACTTAAAGTGTGCTGTACGCCAGTGGAACCCATCCAACTTGAAGGAGCTGGAGCAGTTTTGCCTTGAATAATGGGCAAAAATCCCAGTGGCTAGATGTGCCAAGCTTATAGAGACATACCCCAAGAGACTTGCAGCTGTAATTGCTGCAAAAGATGGCTCTACAAAATATTGACTTTGGGGGGGTGAATAGTTACGCATGCTCAAATCATCTGTTTTTTTGTCTTAAATATTGTTTGTTTCACAAGAAAAATATTTAGCATCTTCAAAGTGGTAGGCATGTTGTGTAAATCAAATGATACAAACCCCCCAAAATCTTTTTTAATTCCAGGTTGTAAGGCAACAAAATAGGAAAAATGACAAGGGGGTTGAATACATATGCAAGCCAGTGTATTATAATCCTTTCAAAAATTGTTGGAGTTTTTACCCTTCCAGGATGGCCAAGATTAGGGTGATTAAATCAATGGAGGCAGGAGAAAAAAAAGTGGGGAAAAACATGAAAATAGCATTGCATCAGCTCGGCTGGATGCTGTGCGAGAATTAATGGAAATGTAGCAGCTATTTCTCAATGCCAGCAACGCATATATTAGTAACGTAGAGCACTCCAACAAGCATCCCAAATTACAAACTCTTAAATACATTTTTATAATAGTGTTATATTGTTCTAAAAGTTGGGTTTGAGGTTTTCTCCAAATCAGCTTTAACTTCGGAAACCATGCCACAACGCCCTGCAGTCAGCGTCACACGTTGCATAAATAAAAAGTCATGCTCACCCTTCATATACTCGTGGGCATTTTCTTTTTTTAAGTATCTTGTGGGTTAGGCTGGCGAATTGGGAGTCTACTCGCCTGTCTGTGGGGAAAATGTCCCCCTTGAGAACCTCCATGGCTATCAACAATGGAAGGAGGGTTTCACCAAAATGTTGCTTTTCAAAGTGGATGCTATCCCTACCAACAAGGTGGTTATAAAGTATCACAAACAGCCGGCAGCAGCAGAGATAGAGCATTATGGCTTCACCAGGTAAGTGAAAGAGCTAGCTTACTACTTCTACGGTAATGTTAGCTAGCTATAGAGCTAACGCATTTCAAATCAAATCAAATGTTATTTGTCACATGCGCCGAATACAAGTGAAATGCTTACAAGCCCTAAACTAGCAATGCAGTTTTTAGAAAAATAAGTTTTAAAAAACTATTTACTAAATAAACAGAATAAGTGTTTGTTGTGTTTTTTTAAATAGAAGAAAATAGAAAAATGACAAATCATTGAAGAGCAACAATAAAATAACAGTAACGAGTCTATATACAGGGGGTACCGGTACAGAGACAATGTGTGGGGGCACAGGTTAGTCGAGGTAATTGAGGCAATGCAAATAGTCTGGGTAGCCATTTGATGAGCTGTTCAGGAGTCTTATGGCTTGGGGGTAGAGGTTGTTTAGAAGCATTTTGGACATAGATTTGGCGCTCCGGTACCGCTTGTGTGGTAGAAGAGAGAACAGTCTATGAATAGGGTGGCTAGAGTCTTTGGCAATTTTTTGGGCCTTCCTCTGACACCGCCTGGTATAGAGGTCCTGGATGGCAGGAAGCTTGGCCCCAGTGATGTACTGGGTCATATGCACTTCCCTCTGTAGTGATTTGCGATTGGAGACCAAGCAGTTGCCATACCAGGCAGTGATGCAACCAGTCAGGATGCTCTCGATGGTGCAGCTGTAGAACTTTTTGAGGATCTGAAGACCCATTCCAAATCTTTTCAGTTTCTTGAGGGGGAATAGGCATTGTCGTGCCCTCTTCATGACTGTCTTGGTGTGTTTGGACCATGATAGTTCATTGGTGATGGGGACACCAAGGAACTTGAAGCTCTCAATCTGCTCCACTACAGCCCAGTTGATGAGAATGGGGTGTGCTCGGCCCTCCTTTTCCTGTAGTCCACGATCATCTCCTTTGTCTTGATCACATTGAGGGAGAAGCTGCTATCGTGGCACCACACTGCCAGGTCTCTGACCTCCTCCCTATAGGCTGTCTCATCATTGTCGGTGATCAGGCCTACCACTGTTGTGTCGTCGGCAAACTTAATGATGGTGTTGGAGTCGTGCTTGGCCACGCAGTCCCGAGTGAACAGGGAGTACAGGAGAGGACTGAGGACTCACCCTTGAGGGGCCTCCGTGTTGAGGATCAGTGTGGCAGATGTGTTGTTACCTACCCTTAACAGCTGCGGGCGGCCCGTCAGGAAGACCAGAATCCAGTTGCAGAGGGAGGTGTTTAGTCCCAGTGTACATGGCACCAGCCTTACAGGTGGTGTCCCCGGTTCGCCTGCATAGCCCAGTGCGGGCTATTCCACCTCGCCGCACTGGCAGGGCTACGGGGACCATTCAACCTGGTAAGGTTGGGGAGGCTCGGTGCTCAAGAGCACGTGTCCTCCTTCACGGTCCGGTATATCCGGCGCCACCTTCCCGCCCCAGCCCAGTGCCTCCAGTTCCGGCACCACGCACCAAGCCTCCTGTGCGTCTCCAGAGCCCTGTACACACTGTTCCTTCTCCCCGCACTCGCCCTGAGGTGCGTGCGAGGGTTCCTGGACCATGGTCGGTCATGGGCGAGGGTCGGCCACTTTCACAAAGGACGCTAGGAAGGGGGACAGAACATGGTTGGATATGGATGGAGTGTCTCCGATCCGACAGGCCGGAGCGCCACCATAGGGCGGACCAGAATAGACCTGGACACGCAATCTCAGAACCTCTTCGAGTTTTTAGGGGGTGCGCCCAGGGTTGCGACGCTCTCTGAGGGGGGGCGGTTTCTGTACGTAATCCTTCATGGGGGACTGTTTTCTCTCTGTTTTTGTATGTGTTTAGTTCGGTCGCGAGTGAGCTGGGTGGAAATTCTATGTTGTTGTGTCTAGTTTTTGTCTGTTTCGCTTGTCAAGCCTAGTGTGGGTTTCCTAATCATAGGCAGAGATGGAGTCGTTGTCTCTCTGATTGTAGACTCATATATAGGAGGCTTGTTTTGTGTTGGGAG
>NC_036854.1:24540434-24543642 GCF_002910315.2 Salvelinus sp. IW2-2015 | reverse complement strand
GTGCCCTCAGCCCGGTACCTCCTGTTCCGGCACCACGCATCAGGCCTATAGTGCGTCTCAGCCGGCCAGAGTCTGCCGTCTGCCCAGCGGCGCCTGAACTGCCCGTCTGCCCAGCGGCGTCTGAACTGTCCGTCTGCCCAAGCCTTCTGCACTGCCTGTCTGCCCAGCTCCGTCTGAGCCATCTGTCTGCCAGCGCCATCTGAGCCATCTGTCTGCCCAGCGCGTCTGAGCCATCTGTCTGCCCAGCGCCGTCTGAGCCATCAGTCTTGCCCAGCGCCGTCTGAGCCATCCGTCTGCCCAGCGCCTTCTGAGCCATCCGTCTGCCCAGCGCTTCTGAGCCATCCGTCTGCCCAGCGCCTTCTTAGCCATCCGTCTGCCCAGCGCCTTCTGAGCCATCCGTCTGCCCAGCGCCTTCTGAGCCATCTGTCTGCCCCGAGCCATTAGAGCCGCCCGTCTGTCCGAGCCATTAGAGCCGTCCGTCAGTCAGGAGCCGCTAGAGCCGTCCGTCAGTCAGGAGCCGCCAGAGCGCCCGCCAGTCAGGAGCCGCCAGAGCCGCCAGCCCAGTCAGGAGCCGCCAGAGCCGCCAGCCAGTCAGGAGCCGCCAGAGCGCCAGCCAGTCAGGAGCCGCAGAGCCGCCAGCAGTTCAGAGCTGCCAGAGCCGCCAGCCAGTCAGGAGCTGCCAGAGCCGCCAGCCAGTCAGGAGCTGCCAGAGCTGCCAGCCAGTCAGGAGCTGCCAGAGCCGCCAGCCAGTCAGGAGCTGCCCTACAGTCATGAGCTGCCCTACAGTCATGAGCTGCCCTACAGTCATGAGCTGCCGCTACAGTCATGAGCTGCCCCTACAGTCATGAGCTGCCCTACACGTCATGAGCTGCCCTACAGTCATGAGCTGCCCTACAGTCAGGAGCTGCTTTGTGGGTGTTTGTTACCTGTCTCTGTGTTTGTGTTCTGCACCAGATAGGTCTGTATCGGTTTTCACGTTTGTTATTTTGTAAGTTGTTTGTAGTGTTCACTTGTTCTTTAATTAAACATGTTGAGCACTGGCTACGCTGCATTTTGGTCCTCTCCTTCACCCCTGGAAGAAAACCTTTACACCCAGGGTCCTTTGAGAGCACTATGGTGTTACCTAACCTTAGGTTATTTAGTTTACGTCTTCCTTCTAAACACTAATCAATACCAAAGTAACCAAATTAACATGTCTGCCTGCTGTTGGTAGCTAACTGCTTGTGTTGTCATACTATAGATAGTACAAGCCTATGGGGAAAAAAAATATTTTTGGTCACGATGGAGGTCAATGTTTCTGTATAGAGCCCTCTGGCTGGTGCCAAAACTGTGTGTGTGACTATGGTGGGCTAAACTGAAATGCGATGCTTCACCCATGTACTCAACATGGATCTGGTGACATTTCAGAGAAAGGAGCCAGGTTTTCTCTAGAGGGGTGGCTTGTGGAGTTTGCTCAATGGGAACGTTTATTTTTTTTAACCTTTCTGTAACGGTAGTCTTCGTCCTCCTTGTCTGAGGAGTAAGAAATGTCGGACCAAGATGCAGCGTGGTGAGTATCCATTTTAATAGGAATACGTGAAACAAACAAAATAACAAATAAACGAACGAAGACGCAACAGTCCCGAAATAGTGAACCCTAAACACAGGAACACACGAACAGGAACAATCACCCACAACCCACAATACAAAACAGGCTACCTAAATATGGCTCCCAATCAGAGACAACGACAAACACCTGCCTCTGATTGAGAACCATATCAGGCCAAACACATAGAATGCCCACTCAGATCAAACCCTGACCAAACAAAACATAGAAACATACACAGCAAACTATGGTCAGGGCGTGACACTTTCTTTAACTCGGCAAGTCAGTTAAGAACAAATTCTTATTTTCAATGACGGCCTAGGAACAGTGGGTTAACTGTCTTGTTCAGGGGCAGAACGACAGATTTTTACCTTATCAGCTCGGGGATTTGATCTTGCAATCTTTCGGTTACTAGTTGTGGATCTTACCGCGTGATCTTATCGCGTGAGTTGTGTTTTGGTAGCCGTTGGCTGTCTGCACTTGGGCTCTCTGTGTGTGTGGATGGTGTCTGTGGCACCGGGGAGTTTTCTATAGAGCCTGCTTGCAGGCTAAATTGAAATGTGACGCTTTGGTCATAGATCTGACCGCAGATCTGGGGTCATTTTAGAGAAGTCCCGGAGATTTGTTTTTCAACGGGAAAGTAAAGAAAATGTATTTTAAAATTAACGTTATCACAGTTGTTTCTCGTTGAAGAGGCATTAGCTAATGTTAGCTTGCTATAGGTGGCTATCCTCTTCCTCCGTTTCTGAATTAATATTGAGGCTGTTTCTTTCTAGCTGGCAAAATAAGTGAACAAAATGTTGTTTGTGTACTGCTATACAGTATATTGATAGCATATCTAGCCAGCTAGACAATGATAGACGCAATAAAGATAAGGTGGAAAGAATTCACTTTCCGTTTCATCTGCTGTTGGCTTGATACTGTTCACTCAAATACATTTTTCCACATGTTATTGATAAAATTAGATTTTTCTTCTGTAAAGACTAATTGTGTCAGTTTGTTGTGAAAATTGTAGAAAAATCCACACAGCTGTTGTCTTACTAGTTTACGTCTTCCTACTTGTTTACGTCTTCCCTCTTGTTTATGTCTTCCTACTTGTTTACGTCTTCCTTCCGGTTTACGTCTTCCTTCCTGTTTTACGCCTTCCTACTTATTTACGTCTTTCTACTTGTTTACGTCTTCCTACTTCCTGGTGCCAGTAGGCTACAGTATGCTCAATGTGTGAGTGATAAAAATTACAATCTTGCATTAGGGCCTTACCGGCAGTCTTAGCAGGTTTTATAGATGTGAGGCATAAATTATACAATTGTAAACTAACAAAACAAATGTGAAGTTAGAACTCAAGTTACACTGAACAAAAATAAACGCAACACGCAACAATTTCAATGTTTTACTGAGTTACAGTTCTTATAAGGAAATACGTAAATTTAAATGAATTAATTAGGCCCTAATCTATGGATTTCACATGACTGGGAATACAGAAACCTAGAGAGGAACCAGGTTATATGAGGGGTGAGAGCATACTTAAATTCACACAGGACACAGGATAAGACAGGAGAAATACTCCAGATATAACAGACTGACCCTAGCCCCCCGACACAAACTACTGCAGCATAAATACTG
>NC_036854.1:24512288-24539369 GCF_002910315.2 Salvelinus sp. IW2-2015 | reverse complement strand
AACAAGCATCTCTGTTTTGTCCGAGTTTAAAAGTAGAAAGTTTGCAGCATCCACTTCCTTATGTTTGAAACACAGGCTTCCAGCGAGGGCAATTTTGGGTCTTCACCATGTTTCATCGAAATGTACAGCTGTGTGTCATCCGCATAGCAGTGAAAGTTAACATTATGTTTAGTTAACATTATGTTTTCGAATGACATCCCCAAGAGGTAAAATATATAGTAAAAACAATAGAGGTCCTAAAACGGAACCTTGAGTAACACCGAAATTTACAGTTGATTTGTCAGAGGACAAACTGATATCTTTCCGATTATCATGCTGAAACACGAGATGATGGCAGCGGATGAATGGCACGACAATGGGCCTCAGGTTCTCATCACGGTATCTCTGTACATTCAAATTGCCATCGATAAAATGCAATTGTGTTCGTTGTCCATAGCTTATGCCTGCCAATAACATAACCCAGGGGTGCAACTTTGGTTTTAGAAGCGGGGGGGACATATTGTTAAAATATTTTTTTAACATTCAATTCTCTGGCAACTGCTCTGTTGGACATTCCTGCAGTCAGCATGGCAATGGCGCACTCCCTCAAAACTTGTGTTGTGTGAAAATTTTAGAGTGGCCTTTATTGTCCCCAGCACAAAGTGCACCTGTGTAACGATCATGCTGTTTAATCAGCTTCTTGATATGCCACACCTGTCAGGTTGATGAATTATGTTGGTAAAGGAGAAATGCTCACTAACAGGGATGTAAACAAAGTTGTGCGTATGGAAAACTTCTGAGATCTTTTATTTCTGCTCATGAAACATGGGACCAACACTTTACGCGTTAATATTTCTGTTCAGTATAATTTATAGCACCAACTACATAAACTCAGCAAAAAAAAAAGAAACGTCCCTTTTTCAGGACCTAAAATCCAAATATCTACTTTTTCAAGACCTTGTCTTTCAAAGATCATTCGTAAAATCCAAATATCTACATTGTAAACTTTAAACACTGTTTCCCATGCTTGTTCAATGAACCATGAACAATTACTGAACATACACCTGTGGAACGGTCGTTAAGACACTAACAGCTTTCAGACGGTAGGCAATTAAGGTCAGTTATGAAAACTTAGGACACTAAAGAGGTCTTTCTACTGACTCTGAAAAACACCAAAGAAAGATGCCCAGTGTCCCTGTTCATCTGCGTGAAAGTGCCTTAGGCATGCTGCAAGGAGGCATGAGGACTGCAGATGTGGCCAGGGCAATAAATTGCAATGTCCATACTGTGAGATGCCTAAGACAGCGCTACAGGGAGACAGGACGGACAGCTGATCGTCCTCGCAGTGGCAGACCACGTGTAACAACACYYGCACAGGATCGGTACATCCGAACAYCACACCTGCGGGACAGGTACAGGATGGCAACAACAACTGCCCGAGTTACACCAGGAACGSACAATCCCTCCATCAGTRCTCAGACTBTCCGCAATAGGCTGAGAGAGGCTGGACTGAGGGCTTGTAGGCCTGTTGTAAGGCAGGTCCTCACCAGACATCACCGGCAACAACGTCGCCTATGGGCACAAACCCACCGTCGCTGGACCAGACAGGACTGGCAAAAAGTGCTCTTCACTGACGAGTCGCGGTTTTGTCTCACCAGGGGTGATGGTTGGTTTCGTGTTTATCGTTGAAGGAATGAGCGTTACACCGAGGCCTGTACTCTGGAGCGGGATTGATTTGGAGGTGGAGGGTCCGTCATGGTCTGGGGCGTTGTGTCACAGCATTATCGGACTGAGCTTGTTGTCATTGCAGGCAATCTCAACGCTGTGCGTTATAGGGGAGACATCCTCCTCCCTCATGTGGTACCCTTCCTGCAGGCTCATCCTGACATGACCCTCCAGCATGACAATGCCACCAGCCATACTGCTTGTTTTGTGCGTGATTTCATGCAAGACAGGAATGTCAATGTTCTCCCATGGCCAGCGAAGAGCCTGGATCTCAATCCCATTGAGCACGTCTGGGACCTGTTGGATCGGAGGGTGAGGCCTAGGGCCATTCCCCCCAGAAATGTCCAGGAACTTGCAGGTGCCTTGGTGGAAGACTTCTCACAGCAAGAACTGACAAATCTGGTGCAGTCCTTGAGGAGGAGTACTTAATGCAGCAGTACTTAATGCAGCTGGTGGCCACACCAGATACTGACTGTTCATTTTGATTTTGACCCCCCCTTTGTTCAGAGACACATTATTCAATTTCTGTTAGTCACATGTCTGTGGAACTTGTTCAGTTTATGTCTCAGTTGTTGAATCTTGTTATGTTCATACAAATATTTACACGTTAAGTTTGCTGAAAATAAACACAGTTGACGGTAAGAGGACGTGTCTTTTTTTGCTGAGTTTACATACTGTGCATTCKGAAAGTATTTAGACCCTGTCACGCTCGTGGTAATGAATAGACCAAGGCGCAGCGTGAGTAGAGTTCCACATATTTTTTATGAAAACGAAAACTATCCGTAGACAAGATCCCACGAATACCCATGGGGAAATGGCTACCTAAATATGATCCCCAATCAGAGACAACGATAAACAGCTGCCTCTGATTGGGAATCATATCAGGCCACCAAAGAAATACAAAAACACCTAGATGACCCACCCAAGTCACTATCACGCCCCAACCAACACAGAGAAAAAACAGCTTACTATGGTCAGGGCGTGACAGACCCCTTGACTTTTTCCACATTTTGTTAAGTTATAGCCTTATTCAAAAATGTTTTCAATTGTTTTTTTCCCTCATCAATCTACACACAATACCCCATAATGACAAAGAAAAAACAGGTTTTTCAAAATGCATGCACATTTTGAAAGACAATTAAACTGAAATATCACATTTACATAGGTATTCAGGCACTTTTGGCAGTGATTACAGCCTCGAGTCTTCTTGGGTATGACACGACAAGCTTGGCACACCTGTATTTGGGCAGTTTCTCCCATTCTTCTCTGCAGATCCTCTGAAGCTCTGTCAGGTTGGATGGGGAGCTGCACATCTATTTTCAGGTCTCTCCAGAGATGTTGGATCGGGTTTAAGTCCGGGCTCTGGCTGGCCCACTCAAGAACGTCCAGACACTTGTCCAGTAGCCTCTCCTGCGTTGTCTTGGCTGTGTGCTTAGGGTCATTGTCCTGTTGGAAGGTGAACCATCGACCCAGTCTGACGTCCTAAGCGCCCTGGAACAGGTTTTCATCAAGGATCTCTCTGTACTTTGCTCTGTTCATCTTTCCCTAAATCCTGACAAGTCTCCCAGTCCCTGCCCCTGAAAAACATCCCCACAGCAAGATGCTGCCACCACCATGCTTCACCGTAGGGATGGTGCCAGGTTTCTTCCAGATGTGACGCTTGGCATTCAGGCCAAAGAGTTCAATATTGGTTTCATCAGACCAGAGAATCTTGTTTCTCATGGTCTGAGAGTCTTTAGGTGCCTTTTGGCAAACTCCAAGCGGGCTGTCATGCGCCTTTACTTGCTTAGTTTAGCCGGGCGGCCAGCCCAGTCTTGGTGGTTCCAAACTTCTTCCATTTAAGAATGAAGAAGGACACTCTGTTCTTGGGGACCTTCAATTCTGTAGAAATGTTTTGGTATCCTTCCCCAGATCTGTGCCTTGACACTATCCTGTCTCGGAGCTCTAAGGACAATTCCTTCAACCTCATGGCTTGGTTTTTGCTCTGACATGCACTGTCAACTGTGGGACGTTATTTAAATAGACAGGTGTGTGCCTTTCCAATCATGTCCAATCAATTGAATTTACCACAGGTGGACTCCAATCAAGTTGTAGAAACATCTCAAGGATGGTCAATGGAAACAGGATGCACCTCAGCTCAATTTCGGGTCTCATAGCAAAGGGTCTGAATACTAAATAAGGTATTTCTGTTTTTTATGTTTAATACATTTCTAAAAACCTGTTTTGCTTTGTTATGATGTGGTATTGTGTGCAGATTGATGAGGAAAACAAGGCTGTTTAGAACAAGGCTGTAATGTAACAAAATGTGGAAAAAGTCAAGGGGTCCGAATACTTTCCAAATACACCGTATATGATTTATCTGCTACCTGGGCTTTAAGGCTAGCTGACAGGCTCACCATTGAATTGGTCATCTTTCTTCTCGAATCCAGAGGACATAAAGCAATATAGAGGTAAGATACATATAGAATTTGAGACATGTAGTATTTTCATTAGTATACACTTTTCATATTAATGTGAAATTCATGTAATTTATTGAAGATTTCTTACAAAAAACAAGTGTATTTCTGTGAAATGTCAACGGAACACTGAGCTTACCGCAGACTTTTCATTTTCAAAGCCTTTCACATTTAATTCCGTTTGTGTCATTTTAGTTTGGCTTTAAGCAACAACTTTTCAGATATCTACCACAACATGTAAAATGCTCAAAAGTCATAAGAGCAAGACAAATTGGCAGCTGCGATCTTTAATAATGAAACCTTCACTGAGAATTATTACAGAACTGTATTACATGTGTTGCACATGAAATTGCCCAAGAGAAAGTATGTCAGCAGGCAACGCCCAACTATATGATTGAAGAATCTGAGCTCTGTAAATTGCCTTGCGATGTATATATCCAATTAGCTAATGCAATCAACCACATTGATGAATGGATGACTACAGAATTGGTTATTCTAGGTGAGGCCCTGATTGAATTATGCATGTAGCTATCATTTGGGGGGGGTGCAGCCATCATGTCCATTAAAGTGCATTACCGGAGAATGACAAGAAGCGGAAGAGACGGCGAGGGACAGTGGGACTGCAGCAACTGGGTGTGAGTGACAGAGAGAGAGGCTATGACGTGATGGGCGGATGGACAGCATGACTAACAGCATGGACGCTGGCAGGAAGTGGGTGTGGTGGAGAGAGAGGGAGTGTGTGTGTTTGTCTGTGTCTGTGTGTGTGTCTGTGTGTGGAGGGCTGTTTGTCTGTCTGTGTGTCTGTCTATTTGTGTGTGTGTCTGTCTATTTGTGTGTGTGTCTGTCTATTGGTGGGTGTGTGTGTGGGGGGGTGGGTGCACAAAGGAGCGGAGGCAATGTGTGTCAGAGTGTACTGTACCCACCCTGGCAGCTGGTGAACTGGCAGCTGGTGAACTGGCAGCTGGTGAACTTGCAGCTGTGTATGACTGGCAGGACGACGAGCTCACAGTCCTTGCTGTCACACCTCCAAAATGACATCAATGCTGGACAAACCTCCAAAATGACATCATTGCTGGACAAACCTCCAAAATGACATCATTGCTGGACAAACCTCAAAAACGACATCAATGCTGGACAAACCTCAAAATGACATCATTGCTGGACAAACCTCCAAAATGACATCATTGCTGGACAAACCTCCAAAATGACATCATTGCTGGACAAACCTCCAAAACGACATCAATGATGGACAAAATGACATCACTGCTGGACAAACAGCGCCCTCTACAGTAGCTGACTTCCACGTTGTCAAGACGACAGTCTCCCTTAGTGATGTTCCTGACCTCGGTGTAATGGCGACACTCAACCACGGGCTCCCCCCGTAAGATGAGAGGAGGAACGGCATAGAAAATAGAACAGGGCGGACAGATAAAGGGAGAGGGAGAGATTAGAGGAACGGCTGAGGAGGAGGAGAGTGAAAGGGCAGCTTGGGGAGTTGAGAAAAGAAAAGAGGGTTTTGTGTTTGTTAATGAACGAGAGTGAGCTTTAGAGAGAGAGAGAGAGAAAGAGAGAGGAAGAGCTTGTTAATGAACGAGAATAAGCTCTAGAGAGAGAGAGAAAGAGAGAGCTTGTTAATGAATGCTTTAGAAAGAGAGAAAGAGAGAGAGAGAGCTTGTTAATGACCCGAGAATGAGCTCTAGAGAAAGAGAGAGAGCGAGAGCTCATTCTCTTTCAATGCCCCCTTACTAACGGTGATATTTTATACCAGCGAAGTACCAGATAGATAAATGCTGTTTTATTGTACATGCCCTGGAGGGGAAGGGAGAGGGGGAGAGAGAGGGGAGACTGGATGGGAGGACAGGGAAGGGGATGAAAAGAGAGGAGAATAGTGGGAAGGGAGGAGGAGGACAAGGGCAAACGAGGGTAGCAGAAAAAGGTGAAAGGGAGGGAGAGTAGTGGGAGGTGGGAGACGGTGTGTCTGAAGAGGGAGGCCTACACACCAAACTCTTTTCAATTCAAATACAAGCTTTTGATGAGTTGAATCAGTGGTGCTTATGCTGCAATAGAAACAAAGTAGGACTGAGTTTGGAAACACTGCTCTAGAATGAAAGGCAGACCCCGTCCCCAACTTAGGGCCTACACACTCACCACAACCAGGGGCTCTTCAGGGGCAGAGGAGGAGTGATGGAGGCAGAGAGAGGGAGATAGAATGTAGAGAGAGAGAGCGGCATAGAGCAAGAGGAGGAGCGGTGATGGAGGCAGAGAGAGGTAGATAGAACGGAGGGAAAAAAGCATAGAGGCAGAGGAGGAGTTGGAGAGACAGAAAGCGAGAGGAGGGAGAGATATGTTGGGTTTGACACAGAGGGATCCAGGTTCTGCCAGTGGGAAACTACAGCGTTACCATCTCCCACCTGCTGGCTGTTGCTGGTAGAGCAGCTTTCTAGTTTCCAATGACGTAGTGGCCTCCATATCATATAGACACTGTGCACAGCTACTAATACATTCAGAAGGCCAAAGAACCATATGCATCATAAAATGGGTCCCCGGTACAATTGAATACTTCTCCTTGACAAACACTTAGGAAGAGAGAGAGAGAGAGAGAGAGTATTCATCAAGAGACTGGTACATTAGACCAGCGGTTCCCAACCTTTTCCGTTCCGGATACCACCAAATCACTGTCAAAAGCTCTTGAGGACCACTATTCGCAGCGAATGTAACAAATGAAAGGCCTATTATTATGATTGTGAAAAAGAATTCCCGGACCACCTGCAGTTAAACATAGGTTGATAACCACTGCACTAGACAACAGACACGTTAGGATCCAAAGATGAAAAACCAAAGTACATTTTACAGTCAAGTCTCTCAGTCCCTCAGTCTATTAACCATGTATCAAACCCCGTTGTACTGTTAATATTTGAGATACTCAAGTATTCTGTTTTTGAGTTGACACATATAAACACCACATCCCGCTTACAATAACTCCCCAAAAAAGAGCTTGTTATAAGCGGTTATGAGAAACCCAGATAAGATGCCTCGGATATACTGATCTTAGATAGGATACTGTAAACATCTTATCCCATTTGCTGTTGTTTTTTGCACTCTGAAAAGGCTCAGTTTTGCAGATCATGGGTGTTGTGTGGTGTTTTCATGAGCGGGATATCAAAGGTGCTTATCCCGAATAAGACCTTAAGCGGGATATCAAAGGTGCTTATCCCGAATAAGACGTTAAGCGGGATATCAAAGGTGCTTATCCCGAATAAGACATTAAGCAAGATAATTCAAAGGTGCTTACCGAAATAGACTTAAGCGGGATATCAAAGGTGCGCTTTATCCCGATAAGACGTTAAGCGGGATATCAAAGGTGCTTATCCCTGATAAAGACGATTAAGCGGAGATTATCAAAGTGCTTATCCCGAATAAGACGTTAAGCGGGATACAAAGGTGCTTATCCCGAATAAGACGTTAAGCGGGATATAAAATGTGCTTATCCGAATAAGACGTAACAAGATATCAAAGGTGCTTACTCACCGAAATAAGACGTTAAGCGGGATATCAAAGGTGCTTATCCTGAATAAGACCTATAGCGGGGTATGAGCTACTATGCGGAAAAAGTACCCAACTGTCATACTTGAGTAAAAGTAAAGATACCTTAATAGAAAATGACTAAAGTAAAAGTGAAAGTCACCCAGTAAAATACTACTTGAGTAAAAGTCTAAACGTATTTGGTTTTAACTATATTGAAGTATCAAAAGTAAAAGTATAAATAATTTCACATTCCTTATATTAAGCAAACCAGACAGCACCATGTTCTTTTTTTCTTTTTTAAAGGATAGCCAGGGGAACACTCCAACACTCAGACATCATTTACAGATAGCCAGGGGAACACTCCAACACTCAGACATCATTTACAGATAGCCAGGGGAACATCCAACACTCAGACATCTATTTACAGATAGCCAGGGGAACATCCAACACTCAGACCATTTACAGAGAGCCAGGGACACTCCCAACACTCAGACATCATTTACAGAAGCCAGGGGAAACTCCACAACACTCAGACATCATTTACAGGATAGCCAGGGAACACTCCAAACTCAGACATCATTTACAGATAAGCCAGGGAACACTCCCAACACTCAGACATCATTTACAGAAAGCCAGGGACACTCAACACTCAACATCATTACAGAAGAGCCAGGGGAACACTCCAACACTCAGACATAATTTACAGAGAGCCAGGGGAATAGTCCAACACTCAGACATAATTTACAGAGAGCCAGGGGAACACTCCAACACTCAGACATAATTTACAGATAGCCAGAGGAACACTCCAACACTCAGACATCATTTACAGATAGCCAGGGGAACACTCCAACACTCAGACATAATTTACAGATAGCCAGGGGAACACTCCAACACTCAGACATTTTCTTTAGGAATGTAGTGAAGTAAAAGTTGTCAAAAATGGGGCTCCCGAGTGGTGCAGCACTCTAAGGCACTGCATCTCAGTGCTAGAGGCTTCACTACAGACCCTGGTTTGATTCCAGGCTGTATCACAAGTGGCTGTGATTGGGAGTCCCATAAGGCGGCGCACAACTGGCCCAGCGTCGTCCGGGTTATGTTTTGGCCGGGATAGGCCGTCATTGTAAATAAGAATTTGTGACTTGCCTAGTTAAATAAAGGTTAMATTTTTAAAAATTAAAGTAACGTTTTTTCACTTAAGTACTTTACACCACTGGAGCAACTGTATGGAATACTGTGCGCATGTAAACATGGTCATTAGGTGTTATATACTGTACAGGATGTGAGGTGGAGGTCATGTACATCTGTCAATCAACAGCTATGACTTCCTAACAAATGTAATAGGCTCTAAATCTGGAATTTGATTGTATATCTTTAAAACAAAATCTACACATTTTTGAAGATCTCCCATAAGCATTTAGTAAGTAACTTATAATGGCTACTGATGGAAGTGTTGACTAGCATGTGTTGCAGACATGTCGTAGGACTATCCCAAGGGCCACCTCTTCGTTGGGGTCATCCAGGGGTCATGTTCAGGGTCCCCGAGAGGGAGTGAGGAGAGCAGGGACACACATGATGAGGGACACATTATCTGTTGCACAGCACCTAATTAAGAAAGACGATCAGATTTAAATTAGATTAGATTAGTTTACAATAATCTTTTTACCTGGTAACTACATAACAACTATCAAGTAACAATAACAAGGCCTTCAGATCTTTTTGTATTGTATTGAACCGTGTGTTACTCAGTAATAAGCACATTGTCACGGTTACATTACTGACCATCCCTATCCGCACTGACCAACCCTAGCCGTACTGACCATCCCTATCCGCACTGACCAACCCTAGCCGTACTGACCATGCCTGACTGTACTAACCATGCCTGACCGTTCTGACCATCCCTGACCGTTCTGACCTGTACTAACATCCTGACTTGCCTGACCGTTCTGACATCCCTGACCGTACTGAACCATCCCTGGACGTTCTGACCATCCCTGACCGTACTGACCATCCTGACCGTTACTGACCATCCCTGACCGTTTCTGACCATCCCTGACCGTACTGACCATCCCTGACCGTTCTGACCATCCCTGACCGTACTGACCATCCCTGACCGTACTAACCATACCTGACCGTACTAACCATACCTGACTGTAGTGACCATAACTGACTGTAGTGACCATAATGACTGTAGTGACCATGCCTGACTGTAGTGACCATAACTGACGTTAATGACCATGCCCGACTGTAGTGACCATGCCTGACCGTACTGACCATGTCTGACCATCTCTGACCATACTGACCATTCCTGACCATACTGACCATTCCTGAGCATACTGACCATCCCTGACTATACTGACCATCTCTGACCATACTGACCATGCCTGACTGTAGTGACCATCCCTGACTGTAGTGACCATCCCTGACTGTAGTGACCATGCCTGACTGTACTGACCATCCCTGACTGTATGACCATGCCTGACTGTACTGACCATCCTGACTGTAGTGACCATCCCTGACTGTAGTGACCATGCCTGACTGTACTGACCATCCCTGACTGTAGTGACCCATGCCTGACTGTAGTGACCGTGCCTGACTGTAGTGACCTGCCTGACTGTACGACCATGCCTGACCATACTGACCATTCCTGAGCATACTGACCATCCCTGACTATACTGACCATCTCTGACCATACTGACCATGCCTGACTGTAGTGACCATCCTGACTGTAGTGACCATCCCTGACTGTAGTGACCATGCCTGACTGTACTGCCATCCCTGACTGTAGTGACCATGCCTGACTGTACTGACCATCCTGACTGTAGTGACCATCCCTGACTGTAGTGACCATGCCTGACTGTACTGACCATCCCTGACTGTTAGTGACCATGCTGACTGTAGTGACCGTTGCCTGGACTGTAGTGACCATGCCTGACTGTAGTGACCATCCCTGACTGTAGTGACCATGGCCTGACTGTACTGACCATCCCTGACTGTGGACATTGCCTGACTTGTACTGACCATGCCTGACGAGTGACCATGTCTGACCATCTCTGACCATACTGACCATTCCTGAGCATACTGACCCTCCCTGACCATACTGACCATCTCTGACCATACTGACCATTCCTGACTGTAGTGACCATGCCTGACTGTACTGACCATGCCTGACTGTACTGACCACTGCCTGACCGTACTGACCATCCCTGACTGTTAGTGACCATCCCTGACTGTAGTGACATGCCTGACCTAGTACTGACCATGCCTGACTGTATGACCATCCCTGACTGTAGTGGACCATGCCTGACTGTAGTGACCATGCCTGCGATGATCATGCTGACTGTTAGTGACATGCCTGACTGTAGTGACCATCCCTG
This sequence comes from Salvelinus sp. IW2-2015, assembly GCF_002910315.2. Classification (NCBI taxonomy): domain Eukaryota; kingdom Metazoa; phylum Chordata; class Actinopteri; order Salmoniformes; family Salmonidae; genus Salvelinus; species Salvelinus sp. IW2-2015. The sequence goes on along the minus strand of NC_036854.1, from coordinate 24,528,310 downwards.
ACTGTAGTGACCATGCCTGACTGTACTGACCACTTCCTGATTGATGTCTTGAGATGTTGCTTCAATATATCACATAATTGTCCTGCCTCATGATGCCATCTATTTTGTGAAGTGCACAGTACCTCCTGCGCAGCAAAGCACCACCACAACATGATGCTGCCACCCCCATGCTTCATGGTTGGGATGGTGTCCTTCAGCTTGCAAGCCTCCCCCTTTTTCCTCCAAACAGTTCTATTTTTGTTTCATCAGAACCAGAGGACATTTCTCCAAAAAGTGCAACCTTTGTCCCATCTGCAGTTGCAAACCGTAGTCTGGCTTTTTTATGGCGGTTTTGGAGCAGTGGCTTCTCTTTGCTGAGGTGCCTTTCAGGTTATGTCATATGGAATCGCTTTACTGTGGTATTAGAATACTTTGTACCTGTTTCCTCCAGCATCTTCACAGGGTCTTTTGCTGTTGTTCTGGGATTGATTTGCACTTTTTGCACCAAAGTGCGTTCATCTCTAGGAGACAGAACGCGTCTCCTTCCTGAGCGGTATACGGCTGCATGGTCCCATGGTGTTTATAACTTGCGTACTATTGTTTGTACAGATGAACGTCGGTACCTTCAGGCATTTGGAAATTGCTCCCAAGGATGAACCAGACTTGTGGAGGCTCTACAATTTATTTTCTGAGGTCTTGGCTGATTTCCTTTGATTTTCCCATGTGTCAAGCAAAGAGGCACTTAGTTTGAAGGTAGGCCTTGAAATACATCCACAGGTACACCTCCAATTGACACAAATTATGTCAATTAGCCTAACAGAAGCTTCTAAAGCCATGACATCATTTTCTGGAAATTTCCAAGCTGATTAAAAGCACAGTCAATTTAGTGTATGTAAACTTCTGACCCACTGGAATTGTGATACAGTGAATTATAGTGATAATCTGTCTGTAAACAATTGTGGAAAAATGTCTTGTGTCATGCACAAAGTAGATGTCCTAAACGACTTGCCAAAACTATATTTTGTTAACAAGACATTTGTGGAGTGGTTGAAAAAAAAGTTTTCATGACTCCAACCTAAGTGTATGTGAACTTCCGACTTCAACTGTACATCCAGGGCTGACTGTACTGACCAAGTCTGACTCTACTGACCACACCTGACTGTACTGACCATGCCTGACTGTACTGACAAAAATACTATTAGGGTAGCAAATTTAAGTAATATTAATGTCATAAAGAATCATACAAAAAAGTACAGTTGAGAGGAAATGACAGTTAATGTAGAGACAAACGATTATGCATATTTATTTGTCATAAATTCCTTTCGAAAAAATATTTTAGAAAGCTAGCTGACTAGCTAACATTAGACTGCCAGCTAGCTACGCTTCATGGGTGTTGTGACGTGAGTATGAATCTAATTCGTGTTGTTTGAGAAAACCAGCTAACCAGGCTGTCGTCTTCTGAAACAGTGGATGTAAAAAAAATCTAGCTAGCTAAAGCATTTACTTTAAATTGATTGTACAATTTTGTAAGCTTGCCTTGCTGATATTTGCCATGCAATGCAGCTGAGGTAAGGTAGCTAGCTAACTACTTTCTTGCTTATTGTGCAGTGGAGGATAAAAATATCTGTATGCCTATGGATGTGTAGCTAGCTACAGTGGGAGAACAAGTATTTGATACACTGCCGATTTTGCAGGTTTTCCTACTTACAAGCATGTAGAGGTCTGTCATTTTATCATAGGTACACTTCAACTGTGAGAGACGGAATCTAAAACAAAAATCCAGAAAATCACATTGTATGATTTTTAAGTAATTAATTAGCATTTTATTGCATGACATAAGTATTTGATCACCTCCAACCAGTAAGAATTCCGGCTCTCACAGACCTGTTAGTTTTTCTTTAAGAAGCCCTCCTGTTCTCCACTCATTACCTGTATTAACTGCACCTGTTTGAACTCGTTACCTGTATATAAAGACACCTGTCCACACACTCAATCAAACAGACCTCCAACCTCTCCACAATGGCCAAGACCAGAGAAGGCTGTGTAAGACATCAGGGATAAATTGTAGACCTGTACAAGGCTGGGATGGGCTACAGGACAATAGCCAAGCAGCTTTGGTGAGAAGGCAACAACTGTTGGCACAATTATTAGAAAATGGAAGAAGTTCAAGATGACGGTCAATCACCCTCGGTCTGGGGCTCCATGCAAGATCTCACCTCGTGGGGCATCAATGATCATGAGAATGTGAGGGATCAGCCCAGAACTACCGGCAGGACCTGGTCAATGACCTGAAGAGGCTGGGACCACAGTCTCAAAGAAAACCATTAGTAACACACTACGCCGTCATGGATTAAAATCCTGCAGCGCACGCAAGGTCCCCCTGCTCAAGCCAGCGCATGTCCAGGCCCGTCTGAAGTTTGCCAATGCCATCTGGATGATCCAGAGGAGGAATGGGAGAAGGTCATGTGGTCTGATGAGACAAAAATAGAGCTTTTGCTCTAAACTCCACTCGCCGTGTTTGGAGGAATAGAAGGATGAGTACAACCCCAAGAACACCATCCCAACCGTGAAGCATGGAGGTGGAAACATCATTCTTTGGGATGCTTTTCTGCAAAGGGGACAGGACGACGCACCGTATTGAGGAGGATGGACGGGGCCATGTATCGCGAGATCTTGACCAACAACCTCCTTCCCTCAGTAAGAGCATTGAAGGTGGGTCGTGGCTGGGTCTTCCAGCATGACAACGACCGAAACACACAGCCAGCAGGGCAACTAAGGAGTGGCTCCGTAAGAAGCATCTCAAGGTCCTGGAGTGCCTAGCCAGTCTCCAGACCTGAACCCAATAGAAAATCTTTGGAGGGAGCCGAAAGTCCGTATTGCCCAGCGACAGCCCCGAAACCTGAAGGATCTGAGAAGGTCTGTATGGAGGAGTGGGCCAAAATCCCTGCTGCAGTGTGTGCAAACCTGGGCAAGAACTACAGGAAACGTATGATCTCTGTAATTTCAAACTAAGGTTTCTGTACCAAATATTCAGTTCTGCTTTTCTGATGTATCAAATACTTATGTCATGCAATAAAATGCAAATTAATTACTTAAAAATCATACAATGTGTTTCTGGATTTTTGTTTTAGATTCCTTCTCTCACAGTTGAAGTGTACCTATGATAAAATTACAGACCTCTACATGCTTTGTAAGTAGGAAAACCTGCAAAATTGTCAGTGTATCAAATACTTGTTCTCCCCACTGTATGTAGCCAATCTGTGTATGGACCGTAACACGTTTGGTATACATATTAGTTCAGAACCTAGCTATGAACCTCAGCTATCATAGCCAGCTGTGTCGACTTCAAAACCGTCTGAATGACATTAATGAAGCCAATGGATTGAGTAGAATACAATATAACTTTATTGTGCCAAGAATGCAAGTTGTATATACATGTAGTTATTACCATGCATGAGATCCTCACATTTTAGCCTGTACATCTAATATATTCACTGATCATGTACTCTTCCTTGGCAAATAAAAGGTGCGGTTCAGGTATGAATGTCGGTGAGATTATTTTACAGTCAAATCCAGTCATTGTGTTGCTACCATGTTTTTGTGATGTTGTGTTGCTACCATGTTGTTGTTGTGTTGCTACCATGTTGTTGTTGTGTTGCTACCATGTTGTTGTTATGTTGTGTTGCTACCATGTTGTTGTCATGTTGTGTTGCTACCATATTGTTGTTGTGTTGCTACCATGTTGTTGTGGTGTTGCTACTGTCATGACGTTGGCCTGGGGGTAGGTTTATGACAGTTATAAATACCTCTTCCCCCCCTTTCCTCTCCCTACTCTACTGATGTGACATTAGAAAGCCCCTTTGGTTAACATAGAGATTCTGGGAACATCAGAAGTTGGGGGGAAATGAACTATATTCTGGTAATCTGACCAAGTGAACATATGTGGTGGTACTTAAGGTATATTATGTCAGTTCGGTTGTCATCTGGCACATTCTCATCAATGATAGAATGACATAAACTCTACTGTGGAAAGTGTGCACATCAGAGGTATCGGATTCACATGGAATTGTTGTTTAATTCAAATGTTTGAATATAAAATTATTTGTGAAGAGATGAAATGTAATTTTAGCCTCCAAATGAGAGATTTGGGTTTTCATAAGTTTAGGGCCCGCCCCTGTGAAGAGACATGGGTTCTAAACTTTTCAGACACACCCCTCTCCCTCCACTATATAAGCCATTGACGAAAATGTAACTTCCTCTTCCGAGTGTATGTGTAACTTCCAGTCTTTGAATGATGCTGTGACAGTAGTTTAAGTTTAAATAAATACGTAAAACATGCACTATAAATATTGTAATATTATTTTATAAATACAAGTTAAATTTGTACTTCAATGCACATCTGGTGTGCATTATAACATCTGAGGAAGAAAGAGGAGATGGGGAGAGAGGCGTGAGAAAGACAGAAAGGGAAAGAAGTCAGAACAGAGGAACAGGGAAGACAACATATGATTCATGAATCACAGTGCTACTAAACTTAAATATTTTCTCTTGTCATCACAATTACATAATAATGTTTGTAGTGGTGTCTCCTAACCAGCCTTGGGCCCACAGTCGGCCCAAACGTTATCTTAAGAGCTTGTGAGATGGCGATGATGGGACTGGGGGTTGGCATCCTCTCTCACATTAAAACATACCTGCAGACGAGAGACAGATGGATAGAGAGATATAGATTTTTTTAAACAAGGCTTAATCATGCYAACACTCTCAGTCATCATAATCATCATAATCATCAGGATCAAACTGACCTTGGATCATTAACTCTGGGACTACTACATCTCCATCTGTATTTCAATCTAAAGCATATCTTTAATAATACTTCCTGTTGACCCGACCAAGTAACCACTCACCTCTGATTAAGCTGTGCCCTCTATGTCTCAGCCAGTTCAGATGTTGGAGGGGTTCACCGACACAGCAGATTTAACCTAGAGGATTTAGGCAGAAGGGGGAGAGGGATGAAGTGAAGAAGAGAGACTGATAATGAGGGGGAAAAAAGATAGTTAAAGAGACAGTGTTCAACAGGAATCTGTTTGTCTGCTATCTACACTAAGTGGCTGCAGAGTACTTTATGCTGAAAAACATGCAGAGACATACGAGGACAAACAATATAGTGTAGATATAGAAATAAGTGTCTTAAAACCTCTCTGGGATATGTGGGACGCTAGCGTTTAACTTTCATGAAATCACACATGCAATACACCAAATTACAGCTACACTTGTTGTGAATCCAGCCAACGTGTCAGATTTCAAAAAGGCTTTACGGCGAAAGCAAACGATGCTATTATCTGAGGACAGCACACCAGCAAACAAACACAGACAATCATATTTCAACCCTCCAGGCGCGACACAAAACGCAGAAATAAAGATATAATTCATGCCTTACCTTTGACGAGCTTCTTCTGTTGGCACTCCAATATGTCCCATAAACATCACAAATGGTCCTTTTGTTCGATTAATTCCATCGATATATATCCAAAATGTCAATTTATTTGGCGCTTTTGATCCAGAAAAACATTGGTTCCAACTCGCGCAACATGACTACAACATTTCTCATAAGTTACCTGTAAGCATTGTCCAAACATTTCAAACTACTTTCCTAATACAACTTTAGGTATATTTTAACGTAAATAATCGATAAAATTTAAGACGGGATTAACTGTGTTCAATACCGGAGGAAAACAAGGTGGAGCGTGCTTTTCAGGTCACGCGCCTCTATCAAACAGTACACTTCCCCCGAGCCTCGTTCTGAACAGTGCTACTTCTTCATTTCTCAAAGGAAAACCCTCAACCAATTTCTAAAGACTGTTGACATCCAGTGGAAGCGATAGGAACTGCAAGAAAGTCCCTTAGAGATCTGGATTCCCATTGAAAAGAGAGTGACCTCAAAAAAAAAATCTGAATGGTTTGTCCTCTGGGTTTCGCCTGCCAAATAAGTTCTGTTATACTCACAGACATGATTCAAACAGTTTTAGAAACGTCCGTTTTTTCTATCCAAGTCTAATAATATGCATATCTTAGCTTCTGGGCCTGAGTAGCAGGCAGTTTACTTTGGACACACTTTTCATCCGGACGCGAAAATACTGCCCCCTATCCCAAAGAAGTTTTAATATTCTCCATGGTTGGCCCTCTTGCTTATTCTATGAGGGTGGAAGGTGCCACAGTTGTACACCTGAGCCTGCTTTCTGCGCAACACAATCCATCAATCAGATTGATACATGAGTGTGGAGGTGTGGGTTATAGGGTGTCTAACTGTTCTAAATGTTTTCAATGTGGGTGACTCTTAAAAGAGCCTGTTTTGTTTTTGTACAGGCATCACCCTTACCTGAACAGCACCCTCAACTGACAAGTAGAAATCAAAGCGAGAGAAACTGGGAATTGAATAACTGCAGTTGACATAGATAAGTAAATGGAACAATACTCTTATTGCAATGTGGATGGCTCTTAAAATAGCCTTTGGTTGTGCATAGTGTAGTCTATGGTGTTGCCAGGGAACAGCACCCTCTTCGAAGAAGTAGAAGGTAAAGATCTCCCGCACACGGATTACCTCCCATGCTGCGTTGTTGGACGCCATCCTTGAAACATCCTACAGAGCAGCAGACTTCTCCTCTGGAAAACGGCAGCRAGCTGCAGATCCCCTCCTGGTCCTCGTGTCCATCCTCATGAAGTTATGCAGGACACAGATAGCCTTCACACGCCTGAATTCCCTCAGGAGGCAGTCTCAGATGGCCCTGGTCACCCAACCGTGCAGTACACGGTAACTGTAGGCAATCGTTTTGAAGGACTCTCCAGTTACAAGGTATCTGTAGGAATATGGAAGAGAATGTCATTATTAGACTTTTACATCACCAGGTCATGGTGGATTACTAAAGTACAATATCCCTTAGGAACAAGTAATGATAACATTGGATAGATAGATGCGTGGGCACACACATGTGCATGTGTAGCATGTGACAATAGCAGGATTATAACAAGGATCAAGGATAGCATCACAAATTAATACATGAATACCACTTGAAGCTTGATGATGAGTTGATCATTTGAATCAGCTGTGCAGCGYTATGGCAAAAACAAAAATGTGCACCCCTTTCAGTCTCCAGGACCAGGACTGAGAACCACTGCTCTTCACTGGGACCTCTTCATCTGCAGACTTTCACAGCTCTCTGTATCAGACGGACAGAAAATCTCATAAGAAATAGACTTCATTATACTCAAATTACATGGCACTGAATATTATGTTACTATTATCTCCATCCTCACTTCTAGGGACAGGAACTACACAAAAGTACCTGCCCTATCCAGAATAGCCTACTCTCTCACTTTGACAGTTGGGGCTGCTATCCTTTCACCCTCCTCCATGGCTGTTAGCTAGCTACCTACAAATGCATTTGGTGTTTGTTTTTTACAATGATGCATCAAGATAGCTAGTTAATATGAAGTAGGTATCTGGAGATATTTAATTCACTTAGCTAGCTAGCTATACAGTATGTACAGTTGGCTAGATAGCTAGCTAACTACGTTAGTAGCTCATTTGAGTTAGCCTGCACCGTAGCTAGTTAGCTAATAATACCTTTTTTACATTTTCTAAGTGTATTTACTTACTTGAATAGGTTCTCCCAGCCATGTGAATGATTGAAAACAGGGCAGCGAAGTGTGTTTGCCACCAGAGCGGTTTAGATCAAATTACTATTAACCTGTGAATAAATTCATGATATTGAGAATGGATTAAACTATGTTCCCATTTAATAACCAGACCTTCATACAAACTTGCAATGCAGAATTCTTGACGTACAATCGAACATACTGCTATATGCTGCCAGCACAGACACGCGCGAGCCACTCTGGGCGGCCGGAGCGGCACGCGGCAATTTACTGCGTACTAATGTACACGTACGAAGACGGTGGAGAGAGAGGGCGAAGGGATGGGGCAGTGTTGGTCCAAATTAAACTTATGTCAAACTTGTGGTCTAAGATCCGTACAAAGTCACATCTTTGAAACCAGGAGAGGGTTCAATACAAATATAGTCATAATTCACTTACATCTAAAACCATCTCAGAGACATTGAGCTATGCAGACTTTATAAGGTAATCTTACTATTCTGTCTATCTGTGTATATTATGATACTGTGGGTGCCATATTGACAATGTCTTGGTTCTCCTTCACTTGATAAAAGTGTGAAGTCACTCACCAGGTGCCTCGGGCCTATAGTGACCATATACCTGTGGGGCAATCACAGAGACAGATGTACCTGAGGTGGTGTGTTGGAGGAGGGCACAGGTCCTATTCTGCTGCAGCAAGCCCTGTGGACAGTAGCAGCCAGGAGCAGCCACTCCCGTTCCCTGTATACAGTTCCTTCTGTCCCCGCTGCTTCTCACAGGGGGTGCCACGTGCAGAGTACTGGAACGGCTTCTCACAACAGTGGAAGAGAAAATATTGTTTTACTTAGATCTCATGTTGCACGCTCACACACACACACACACACAAAACACAGACACACACACAGCATTATGATGTGGCCTCACCATGAAAGTGTTCCAGTGTGCGGGTTCTGCTCTGGGTGTCCAGATGTGAGCGCTGCTGTCCCCTGGTGGCTGGTGAAAGCACTGCATGGTGATGCCACAGCCGGGCCACTCAGTCCAGTCTGACATGGGGGAGTCTGGACACAATAAAAACAGGGAACAAGTCAAAGTTGGAGAAAAGGATAAAGAAACCCAATCTTTATAGCCTCACCGTAAAAGTAAGTCAGTCTAGCCAAGAGGGAATCCAAAGGACTTTTGGGGTGTGTGTACTAATTGTTTTCTCAGTGGCAGAGGGTGGATAGCAGTCTTTCCTGGCCAGACTAAGTAAGTAATTTTTCAGTTTTAATAGCCAGGTTTCCATCCAACCTTTTTATTTGAGTAATGTACATGTCGGATCAAAAATGTCATGACAGGCTTGATGGAAAAAAMCGTTTGTCTGTAAACTTTCCAAATGTCGATAAAACAAACTACACCAGACCTCCCGAGTGGCGCAGCGGTCTAAGGCACTGCGTCGCAGTGTTGTGGCATCACTACAGCCGGGGGGTTCGATGCACTCTAGAGAGAGAGTTCTAGAGAGAGAGTTCTAGAGAGAGAGTTCTAGAGAGAGAGTTCTAGAGGGAGTGTTCTAGAGGGGAGCGTTCTAGAGGGAGCGTTCTAGAGGGAGCATTCTAGAGGGAGCATTCTAGAGGGAGCATTCTAGAGGGGAGCGTTCTAGAGGGAGGGTTCTAGAGGGAGGGTTCTAGAGGGAGGGTTTAGAGGGAGCGTTCTAGAGGGAGAGTTCTAGAGGGGAGGGTTCTAGAGGGAGCGTTCTAGAGGGAGCGTTCTAGAGGGAGCGTTCTAGAGGGGAGAGTTCTAGAGGGGAGCGTTCTAGAGAGAGCGTTCTAGAGAGTTTGGGGAGCCTCAGCAGTGAGTCAGATAGAGGTCTATAGTTTAAGGAAGTTTTGAATGAGTGTTGAATTACCTGGTAGAGAGGGCTCTTCTGTTGGGCCGATGATCACTGTAAAAAGCATTACACAACAGATAATCTTACATCATACTGGTATATTGCTAACATGATGGTATTCCGGTCCTGGAGAGTACATTAGCCTGTCGGGACAGTCCAGAACCTGGCAGACTCTTCCCACGGGAGGCTGCAATCTCAGTGTGGGTCTTGAGGCCCAGTCCCCCACAGGACAGGGAGTATTGCTCCAGGGGCCCAGGCTCCCATCGACAGGACACGACTTCGAAGAACAGTTCCATAAGCCATGCTGACACTCGCTACAGAGAGACAGGAGGGTCAGAAAAGACGTCAGGCAAGTGCTGTGAGCTGTTAAACAAGTTTTCTGTGGCTATGACAAAAAGGATACCCACTCACAGATATGTGCTTTATTAGTGAGCAGCAGTTACAACTTTTCCACCAGGTCTTCATCAGGTAAGGAGAGAGTAATACGAGTTATATAATCTGGAGGTGTATACCACAGACTATAACAGATTTAGATTCTATGTTACAGTATACCTCTGTTCCATTAAAATTGTTCTAGCTATATTGTAAACACAATCGTAGCAGCTCACGTGGGAGTGAAAGTGCACTCTGATCACAACAAATTGCTTTTAAACAACATATATCTGCTTATTTGTATGATGTGGTGTGTGCTTCTCTCACCCACCAGACACTACAGTCGTGTATGGACGTTTCCCCAGACTGGAACTCGACCCCTGGGTTAGGTTTTGGTGGGCCAACACTTCGGTCACAGACACATTCTGTAATGAGGTCAGGAGCTACTCTCTCCACTCTCTCTTTCCACACGGGACATCACGTTGGAAGACAGCACCTTGCCCTTGGTGCAGTAACACCCCGCCTCACAGAGCCATTCAGTGATGCACAGGGGGGAGGGGCATATTGCTGTTTTCATCAGCATAATCATTATAATACCTAACACCATAATAATCATTATAATACCTATCTACATAATCATTATAATCATTATAATACCTATCACCATAATAATCATTATAATACCTATCTACATAATCATTATAATCATTATAATACATATCACTATAATAATCATTATAATATATGTCAGCATAATAATCATTATAATACCGATCACCATAAGAATCATTATAATATCTGTCAGCATAATAATCATTATRATATCTATCAGCATAATAATTATAATACCTATCAACCTAATAATCATTACAATGCCTATCAGCATAATCATCATTATAATACCTATCACCATATTCATTATCTTTATCATCATGTTGATCATAACTTGCTGTCATCATCACCACCATAATCATATTCACCATCACCACCACCATATTCACCACCACCACCACCACCACCACCATCATCACAACCACCACCACCACCACCACCATCATCACAACCACCACCACCATCACAACCACCACCACCATAACCACCATCGTCACCACCCTAATCACCATAAACATAACGCGCCACGATAACCACACCAACCCCATCACCACCACCATAAACATCACCCACACATCATCACCACCAACCCCCATCACACCACACACAACATAAACACCAACCATCATGACCACCACCATACAGCACCATCATCACAACCACCACCACCACAATACCACCATCGTCACCACCACCATAATCACCACCAACACATAAACATCACAACCACCATCATCACCACAACCCCCATCATCACCACAACACACCACACATACCACACACATAACACACAAACCACCATCACCACCCACCAATCATAACACCACCACATATAACACACAGCATCCACACACCACGCTCAACAACCACCACAAACACATCCACCACCATAACTTCCACCATCACCACCATCACCACACCCACCTGTCATGACGTTGCCTGTTTAGGTACATAAAGCCCATCCCACTCTCCCTGCCCACTCCCTGCCTCCCCTTTTCCTCTTCAACCCATGCTGTGGTCATAGAGAGACGTCGTAAATTCCTGAAGAATCTCCTCATGGCCAAACAGTATTAGAGAGAGGGTAAACTTTCAGGACAAAGAGTTTCTTCCACCTCACAGAACTTGAGGTACGAACAGATTTCATGTTCCTGCAAAAGTATAAAAGATCGGTGAAGATTCCGCTATTAACGGTCCGTTTGTCACAATGTGGGAAACTCATGGAGAACTGTGTGGCTACATTACCATACCGCTGTTTGTATAATAACCTCAGTATGAGGTTTACATCTGTTTGTTGTATAAAATGAATGAGTGAGTATGATACTGTTTGTATAATTGTGCAATATGATTTTGGACTGTTTAATGAAGAAAAATACAAATCCCTTTTGATTTGAACTAAATCCAAGGGCCGCCCCTGAGCCCAGTTAGGGTCAGACCATCCTGGGACAGCCCCTTTCTGCATTCCGAATAAAACCAACTTTGAGAAATTATCACAGACATGTTTTTTCTCATAGGAGGAGAACGAAGGTTGAGTACCATTGCTGAATCTTTAACCATACCACGTGGTTAAACTCTTAGACGAATAAGAACAAGTCTTTGATATTGACTACTAGTCTGCAGCTAGGAATTCGGTATCATTGAACTCGAAGAACGACAACCGCCGAAACACCCATTCTATAACGAATGTCACTCTGAACTATCCACAATAACCAAGACAGAGACAGAAGAAACTCCAACAGAAACTAACTTTTCTCCAGCGATCAAGACGACACACTGAGCGTAAATAATATATATATATTGATTGCAATTGTTCCGAATGAGTGAGCGTTCATCGTGTAAAGGATTAGCATGTCAATGTTATAGTTATGAACTAGTCGATCCCCAAATTTTCCCTTTGTCTAACAAGCGCCATGCCGGTTCAGCCCACTAGGGCATATTTCTCCCATCATTTCATGTAACCATTTTAAGTTTGTTTGTTTGTTTATGCATTTCTGTGAATTACTTAGTTAGTAATAAATAAATGATTTAAGACAATTGATGTATGGATGACTCAGTGAAGACTGGGTTCGTGCAGATAACCAACAATTTACGATGTTTGGAATGAGACTAACGTGAGGTAAAGTTAATAAATCATTAATCAGAAGACTATTGATCAGATATGAAAATATCTGAAAGGTTATATTGGGAAATTATAACTTTTTAATCTGACTACTTTCCCTGGTGCCCCCAAAATTCATAGTTAATTAGTTACATTATTAATCAGTTGATCGCGTAATCCCTAATTACAGGAATCTTTGATATAAACTATAAGTCTTCAATTTAATGATAGCAAAGACACGACACACCATAACCACCATCATAATCATCACCACCACCATAATCATCACCATAATAATCATCACCACTACCATCACCAACACCCCCATCATAACCACCACCAACCACCATCACCATCATAACCACCATCACCACACTATCACCACCACCATCAACCACCACCATCATCACCACCACCATCAACAACCACCACCACACTACCATCACAATCATCACCCCCACTACCATCACCATCACACAGGCAGGCTGTTAATCCTCTAGACGAAAGAGCTCGAGTTTCTCACCGTGCAGACCAGTGGAGGCTGGTGAGGGGAGAACGGCTCATATTAATGGCAGGAACGGAGCAAATGGAATGACATTGATACCATTCCACCAATTCCGCTCCAGTTATTACCAAGAGCCCGTTCTCCCCAATGAAGGTGCCACCAACCTCCTGTGGTGCAGACTGCAGACCACCTCAGACCCAGCTGAAGCTCCCACCTGTCTTTGACTCACACAGGTTCCTCAGAGCCAGGTTACGTCCTCTATTCACCTTCTGACTCTGTCTGGAAGTGTACATCATCTATTCAGCTTCTGACTCTGTCTGGAAGACTTCTGGGAATGTGGTCCTTTGTCAACTTTGAACCAGGATGAGTATAAAGATGATGGTGATGATGATGGTGGTGGTGATGATGATGATGGTGGTGGTAGTATGATGATGATGATGGTGGTGATGGTGGTGGTAGTAGTATGATGATGATGAAGGTGGTGGTGATGATGGTGGTGGTGATGATGATGGTGGTGGTAGTGATGATGGTGGTGGTGATGATGGTAGTGTGGTGATGGTGATGATGGTAATGTGGTGATGGTGGTAGTTTTCTAAGAGATGAAAGGACAAGTCAGGATTGCTGCACTGAAGGAGGAAGAGCAGACAAAGAGACAAAGGAAGATTGATGAGATGAGCAGAGCAGAGCGATATCATCCCATTCAGACACAATCAGAGACAGAGGAGGAACTGAGAGCGGAAGACGTGTTTATGAGGAATTACCAGGCTATAAAGGAAAGAGCCTTGGAGTGCCAGACTTAGAATGGTTTTCAGGAGTGCTGGTAGATGAGGCAAACACCTGGGCAACCTGCAGTTCAGAGTCTGGGAGAAGATGCAGGAGATTGTTCAATTGACTCCTGTGATTCTAGACCCCAACCACTGCTCACCCCCATCTCATCCTGTCTGACCACCTGATTCGTTTGAGAGGTTGTGACAAAGCAGCTCCCTGACAACTCAGAGAGATTTGATAACTACCGATTGGTTCAGGGCTCTGAGGGCCACACAGCTGGGACGTTGAGGTTGGGAACAATACATTATGGCTTGTGGGTGTGGTCACAGAGTCAGACCAGAGGAGAAGGGGTGTTACTTAAATTAAGGATTCTGGTCTGTATACACTAAGGACAGAGAATATAAATCTCTCTCTTCAGAGCCATGTCATGTCCTTCTCTAAGTGAGTCTGAGACCCCAGAGGATCAGAGTGCAGCTGGATTGGGACAGAGGAGAGGTATCATATTTTTTACAGAGATAGTCTTTCCCTGCTTTTGGAGTAAACATCTGAGCGTTTTACCAGAGAAGGTCTCTATAACAGTGGAACAGCATGGTTAGAATTGATACCACCTCTGTAACAGTAAACTGATACCACCTCTGTCTGTAACAGTAACTGATAGCCACCTCTGTCTGTAACAGTAAACTGTAACCTACCTCTGTCTGTAACAGTAAACGATATACCACCTCTGTCTGTAACAGTAAAACTGCGATACCACCTCTGTCTGTAACAGTAAACTGATACCACCTCTGTCTGTAACAGTAAACTGATACCACCTCTGTCTGTAACAGTAAACTGATACCACCTCTGGAACATACTGATCTGTAACAATGTAACAGTAAACTGATACCACCGTCTGTCTGTAACAGTGTAACAGTAAACGATCCACGCACCTCTGTCTGTAACAGTAAAACTGATACCACCTCTGTCTAACAGTGTAACAGTAAAACTGATACCACCTCTGTCTGTAACAGTAAACTGATCCACCTCTGTCTAACAGTGTAACAGTAAACTGATACCACCTCTGTCTGTAACAGTGTAACAGTAAACTGATACCACCTCTGTCTGTAATAGTAAACTGATACCACCTCTGTCTGTAACAGTAACCTACTGATTATGCCTCCATAACCTACTGATTATGCCTCCATAACCTACTGATTATGCCTCCATAACCTACTGATTATGCATCCATAACCTACTGAGCACTATAACCAGGGCCACCTGCCTGGGGGAGAAGGAAGAGATGTTATTGTAACATGACAAACAAGAGACACAAAATCAGAAAACATTAATACACACTCAATATTATTAGTGCCTCTATCTCCCATTGGGGTAGTCTGAGTCCGAGTGACAGCGGCCATACTAGGTGTTCATAAGGCCTGCGTGGTCCTATCTCGTCCTCTCCATTRGGACAGTAGGGTATTCCGTCACAGTGCAGCACTCCATCGAGATAGCCCCCTGGTGGAGKACAGGAGTACTGACCTCTGGGACAGCGCCTCCTTCATGGACCGGTACACTACCTGTCTAACTATCTGATAACTATAATTAATGCATACCACTACTATGAATCAATGATGGCGCCGACAGACATGGCAGCTCTGCCTCTAGCTCCTAAGCAACTTTGCAGTATTTAGATTTTTTTGTGTTCTATTTCTTACAATATTGGCCCAGAACGGTTTTTGTGTTATTACATACAGCCGGAAATAACTTTTGGATATCAGAGCGGAGGTAACTCAACAGCATTACGACAAGGAATACGACTTTCCCAACTTCCCCGAATTGGCCCTTAATTTTATCAAAGACGGAGTGGACTTCTAGTCCGACTCAGGAGGCGTGTACACCATCCACCGCTTTCGAGTATATTACTCGCTAATGTTCAGTCTCTGGATAATAAGGTAGACGAGCTCAGGGCGAATATCTCCTTCCAGAGAGACATTTGGAACTGTAACATACTCTGTTTCACGGAATCATAGCTCTCGGGATATACTGTCCCCATCCATGCAGTCAGCTGGGTTCTCAGTACTTTACACAGACAGGAATAAAGAACTCTGGATATACTGTCCCCATCCATACAGTCAGCTGGGTTCTCAGTACATTACACAGACAGGAATAAAGAACTCTCTGGATATACTGTCCCC
>NC_036854.1:24459744-24504773 GCF_002910315.2 Salvelinus sp. IW2-2015 | reverse complement strand
ACATCAGACAGAAATAAAGAATCTCTGGATATACTGTCCCGTCCATGCAGCCAGCTGGGTTCTCAGTACATTACAGACAGGAATAAAGAACTCTCTGGATATACTGTCCCCGTCCATACAGCCAGCTGGGTTCTCAGTACTTTACACAGACAGGAATAAAGAACTCTGGATATACTGTCCCCGTCCATACAGCCAGAGGGTTCTCAGTACATTACAAAGACAGGAATAAAGAACTCTCTGGATATACTGCCCCCATCCATACAGCCAGCTGGGTTCTCAGTACTTTACACAGACAGGAATAAAGAACTCTGGATATACTGTCCCCATCCATACAGCCAGCTGGGTTCTCAGTACATTACACAGACAGGAATAAAAAACTCTGAATATACTGTCCCCATCCATACAGTCACTGGGTTCTCAGTACTTTACACAGACAGGAATAAAGAACTCTGGATATACTGTCCCCATCCATACAGCCAGCTGGTTCTCAGACTTTTACACAGACAGGAATAAAGAACTCTCTGGATATACTGTCCCCATCCATACAGCCAGCTGGGTTCTCAGTACATTACACAGACAGGAATAAAGAACTCTCTGAGAAGAAGAAGAAAGGCAGTGGTGTACGTTTCATGGTTAAGAACTCATGTTGTGATTGTGACAACATACAGGAACTCAAGTCCTTTCGTTCACCTGACCTAGAATACCTCAATCAAATGCCAACCGTATTACCACCCAAGATAAAACGTCTCTTCGGTTATAGTCACAGACGTGTGTATCTCCCCTCCAGCCGATACCACGACGGCCAACAAGGAACTACACTGGACTTTATGCAAACTGGAAACCACATATCCTGAGGCCGCATTTATTGTAGCTGGGGATTTTAACAAAGCAAATTTCTATCAACAATAACTGTAATCCTCACTTAGGAAAAACACTAGACCACTGCTACTCACCCGTTCAAGATGCCTACAAGGCCCTCCCCTCCCTTCAGCAAATCAGATCACGACTCCATTTTTCTCCCCCCTTCCTATAGGCAGAAACTCAAACAGGAAGCACCCTTGCTAAGGTCTATTCAACGCTGGTCTGACCAATCGGAATCCATGCGTCAAGATTGTTTTTGATCACGCAGACTGGGATATGTTCCGAGTAGCCTCTGAGAATAACATTGACATATACACGGACATTCTGACTGAGTTCATCAGGAAGTGTATAGGGGATGTTGTTCCCACGCTGACTATTAAAACCTACCCAAACCAGAAGCCATGGATAGATGGCAGCATTCATGCAAAACTGAAAGCGTGAACCACCTTATTTAACCATGGCAAGGTGACTGGGAATATGGTTGAATATAAACAGTGTAGTTATTCCCTCCATAAGGCAATCAAACAGGCAAAACATTAGTATTGGAATCGCAATTCAACGGCTCAGACACAATACGTATGTGGTAGGGTCTACAGACAATCATGGATTACAAAGGGAAAACCAGCTACCTCGCGAACACCGACGTCTTGCTCCTGGACAAGCTAAACATCTTCTTCGCCCGCTTTGAGGATAACACAGTGCCACCGACACAGCCCTCTCCCAAAGACCATGGGCTCTCGTTCCTCGTGGCCAACGTGAGTTAGACATTTAAGCGTGTTAACCCTCGCAGGGCTGCCGGCCCAGACAGCATCCCCAGCTGCGTCCTCAGAGTGTGTGTAGACCAGCTGGCTGGAGTGTTTATGGACATATTCATCTCTCCCTTGAAGCCAATCCACCACCGCTCTTACCTTGTCAGAATCCATCTGAATATTTCCTGCAGCGATGACGTATCCTAGGAAGGAGATGGAGGAGCGATGGAATTCACATTTCTCTGCTTTAACAAAAAGAGGATTCTCCAAGAGAAGCTAAAGGACCTCTCGGATGTGGAGCACGTGCTCTTGAGTTGAACGGGAAAAAACAAGGATGACTGCGTGGCCACGCACGTCTCCAACTCAACCATCAAGTTTGCAGACGACACAACAGTAGTAGGGCTGTTTACCAACAATGACCAGACAGACTACAGGGAGAAGGTGAGGGCCCTAGCGGGGTGGTGCCAGGAAAAGTACAAATACTACAAATCAACAGATTTGATATTTTGGTAGATCTCCAACAATATTCACTAGTGGTCTTTACATCAGAGAACAATGTAACAATGTAGCAATGCATCTGACTTTTGTTAATTCAATGTTTTTAAAGTATATTTTCAAATAAATTAATAGATAATAATACTGACCTTCAGGTGGAAGGGGTATGTGGGGACCAGGGTTGTACTGCCCTCTGTTGGGGTGGAGGGTTGGACACTGAACAATCCAAGATGGCGTAGCAGTCGGACGTGTCTCTTTGTCTTGTCCTGTCCCGTGTAAATAGTCTTCGTATTTTTCGTATACATTTCGTATATATTTTAATTTCACTTTCCATCTAGGAACTGAATATACATTCCTACATTCCGCCTCACCCAATGTGGTACGGACCTGCTATTTTTTATACTTTAGAACCGTAACCCCAATCAGAAGCTAGCCAGATAACTAGCTACTAGCTAGTAGTCAGTTAGCCACTGCTGCGGTCTTCACCCTCAACTCGGACACAGCCAGCTTCAATACCGGGCCAATACCTGCCAGTCTGCAAGCCGCGATATCAACCCAGAGCATATAGGACTGCTTTTTCTCTACCACATCACCGGATTCCTGACGCAAGCTCTGGACAATTATACCGTATCATGACAGCTAGCTAGCTGCAACGCGTGGCTACTACTGGCTAACACCTCTGTCCCGAAGCAAGCACCAGTTAGCCTTGAGCTAGCCTCGAGCTAGGCCCATCTGCCGGCTAGCTGAAGAGGTCTACCAGCGAATTCTTGGCTACAATACCAGCTACAAGCTAATTTAGCCATTTTTTTGCCGCTGCTAGTAGCTTTTCACCTTCTGCACAGACACCAGCCCTGTTATTAGCCTGGATATTACTCACCAATTTACCAGCATCGGACTGTCTCTCGACAACAACGCCGGATTCCTGCCGTAATCCCTGAGCCACTACTTCTGATCCTCACAGCTAGCTTGTAGCTAGCGCAGCTAGCGCCACTGCCACGAAGCTAGCACCAGTTAGCAAACACAATTCTACAATTCACAACCTCTCTTTCGCCATCGCCATCTGGCTTGGTTCTCTGTCGACACGACCACGTCTGAGCAGACCCCCTCCGTCTGAGCAGACCACCCCCCGGGCTACTAACTTTAAACGCCGCGTGCTAGCTTATTGGAGGCCTCCCTGCTCCATCTACGGCTGCCCCCTGGACACTATGATCACTTGGCTACATAGCTGATGCATGCTTGACTGTCCATTAATTCACGGTACTCCATTCTGTTTTATTTGTGTTTTATCTGTCGGCTCTGTGCTTTAACTCAGGATCTGTGTGTAGTTAATCCGACCCTCTCTGCCTAGTCGTCGCCATTTTTACCTGTTGTTGCTGTGTTAGACTAGCACCCTGTTATTGCTGCTGTTATCTTACCTGTTGTTTTAGCTAGCTCTCCCAATCAAGACCTGCAATCACTTTATGCCTTATTGTATGTCTCTCTCAAATATCAATATGCCTTGCATACTGTTGTTCAGGCTAGTTATCATTATCATTGTTTTGGTTTGCAATGGACCCTGTAGTTCCACTCTCCGTACCTCTGATACCTCCTTGGTCCCACCCCCCACACATGCGGTGACCTCACCCATTGAGACCAGCATGTCCAGAGATACAACCTCTCTTATCATCACCCAGTGCCTGGGCTTGCCTCCGCTGTACCCACGCCCCACCATACCCCTGTCTGCACATTATTGCCCAGAATCTATTCTACCACGCCCATAAATTGCTCCTTTTATTCTTTGTCCCCAACGCTCTAGGCGACCAGTTTTGATAGCCTTTAGCCGCACCCTCATCCTACTACTCCTCGTTCCTCCGGTGATGTGGAGGTAAACCCAGGCCCTGCATGTCCCCAG
Organism: Salvelinus sp. IW2-2015; assembly: GCF_002910315.2. Taxonomy (NCBI): domain Eukaryota; kingdom Metazoa; phylum Chordata; class Actinopteri; order Salmoniformes; family Salmonidae; genus Salvelinus; species Salvelinus sp. IW2-2015. Next base: position 24,500,777 of record NC_036854.1, on the reverse strand, counting down.
TCACCCTCATTTGTTGACTTCTGTGATCGAAAAAAGCCTTGGCCTCATGCATGTCAACATCAGAAGCCTCCTCCCTAAGTTTGCCTTACTCACCGCTTTAGCACACTCTTGCCAACCCTGATGTCCTTGCCGTGTCCGAATCCTGGCTTAGGAAGGCCACCAAAAATTCTGAGATTTCCATACCCAACTATAACACTTTCCGTCAAGATAGAACTGCCAAAGGGGGAGGAGTTGCAATCTACTGCAGAGATAGCCTGCAAAGTTCTGTCATACTTTCCAGGTCTATGCCCAAACAGTTCGAACTTCTAATTTTAAAAATTAATCTCTCAGAAATAAGTATCTCACTGTTGCCGCCTGCTACCGACCCCCTCTCAGCTCCCAGCTGTGCCCTGGACACCATCTGTGAATTGATCGCTCCCCATCTAGCTTCAGAGTTTGTTCTGTTAGGTGACCTAAACTGGAATATGCTAAAACCCCGGCAGTCCTACAATCCAAGCTTGATGCCCTCAATCTCCAAAAAATCATCAAGGAACCCACCAGGTACAACCCTAAATCCGTAAACATGGGCACCCTAATAGACATTATCCTGACCAACCTGCCCTCCAAATACACCTCTGCTGTCTTCAATCAAGATCTCAGCGATCCACTCGTCATCCTGCTCTATCCGCCACGGGTCCGCGGTCAAACGACCACCCCTCATCACTGTCAAACGCTCCCTAAAACACTTCTGCGAGCAGGCCTTTCTAATCGACCTGGCCCGGGTACCCTGGAAGGATATTGACCTATCCCGTCAGTTGAGGATGCCTGGTCATTCTTTAAATGTTACTTCCTCACCATATTAGACAAGCATGCTCCGTTCAAAAAATGCAGAACCAAGAACAGATATAGCCCTTGGTTCACTCCAGACCTGACTGCCCTCGACCAGCACAAAAACATCCTGTGGCGACTGCAATAGCATCGAAGAGCCCCGCGATATGCAACTGTTCAGGGAAGTCAAGACCAATACACGCAGTCAGTCAGGAAAGCAAAGGCCAGCTTTTTCAAGCAGAAATTTGCATCCTGTAGCTCTAACTCCAAAAAGTTCTGGGATACTGTAAAGTCCATGGAGAACAAGAGCACCTCCTCCCAGCTGCCCACTGCACTGAGGCTAGGTAACACGGTCACCACCGATAAATCCGTGATAATCGAAGACTTCAACAAGCATTTCTCAATGGCTGGCCATGCCTTCCTCCTGGCGACTCCAACCTTGGCCAACAGCCGCGCCCCCCCCGCTGCTACTCGCCCAAGCCTCCCCAGCTTCTCCTTTACCCAAATCCAGATAGCAGATGTTCTGAAGAGCTGGAAAACCTGGACCCATACAAATCAGCTGGGCTTGAACAACTGGACCCCCTATTTTTGAAACTGTCCGCCGCCATTGTCGCACCCCTATCACCAGCCTGTTTCAACCTCTCCTTCGTATCATCTGAGATCCCCAAGGATTGGAAAGCTGCCGCGGTCATCCCCCTCTTCAAAGGGGGAGACACCCTGGACCCAAACTGTTACAGACCTATATCCATCCTGCCCTGCCTATCTAAGGTTTCGAAAAGCCAAGTCAACAAAACAGATCACTGACCATCTCGAATCCCACCGTACCTTCTCCGCTGTGCAATCCGGTTTCCGAGCCGGTCATGGGTGCACCTCAGCCACGCTCAAGGTACTAAACGATATCATAACGCCATCGATAAAAGACATTACTGTGCAGCCGTCTTCATCGACCTGGCCAAGGCTTTCGACTCTGTCAATCACCATATTCTTATCGCAGACTCAGTAGCCTGGTTTTTCTAATGACTGCCTTGCCTGGTTCACCAACTACTTTGCAGACAGAGTTCAGTGTGTCAAATCGGAGGGCATGTTGTCCGGTCCTCTGGCAGTCTCTATGGGGGTACCACAGGGTTCAATTCTCGGGCCGACTCTTTTCTCTGTATACATCAATGATGTTGCTCTTGCTGCGGGCGATTCCCTGATCCACCTCTACGCAGACGACACCATTCTTATATACTTCCGGCCCTTCTTGGAAACTGTGCTATCTAACCTCCAAACGAGCTTCAATGCCATACAAACCTCCTTCCGTGGCCTCCAACTGCTCTTAAACGCTAGTAAAACCAAATGCATGCTTTTCAACCGTTGCTGCCTGCACCCGCACTCCCGACTAGCATCACCACCCTGGACGGTTCCGACCTAGATATGTGGACATCTATAAGTACTAGGTGTCTGGCTAAACTGCAAACTCTCCTTCCAGACTCATATCAAACATCTCCAATCCAAAATCAAAGCAAGAATCGGCTTTCTATTCCGCAAACAAAGCCTCCTTCACTCACGCCGCCAAACTTACCCTAGTAAAACTGACTATCCTACCGATCCTCGACTTCGGCGATGTCATCTACAAAATAGCTTCCAATACTCTACTCAGCAAACTGGATGCAGTTTATCACAGTGCCATTCGTTTTGTTACTAAAGCACCTTATACGACCCACCACTGCGACCTGTATGCCCTAGTCGGCTGGCCCTCGCTACATGTTCGTCGTCAGACCCACTGGCTCCAGGTCATCTACAAGGCTATGCTAGGTAAAGTGCCGCCTTATCTCAGTTCACTGGTCACGATGGCTACACCCACCCGCAACACGCGCTCCAGCAGGTGTATCTCACTGATCACTCCTAAAGCCAAAACCTCATTTGGACGCCTTTCCTTCCAGTTCTCTGCTGCCTGCGACTGGAACGAATTGCAAAAATCTCTGAAGTTGGAGACTTTTATCTCCCTCACAACTTTAAAAATCTGCTATCCGAGCAGCTAACCGATCGCTGCAGCTGTACATAGTCCATCTGTAAACTACCCACCCAATTTACCTACCTCACCCCCCATACTGCTTTATTTATTTACTTTTCTGCTCTTTTGCACACCAGTATCTCTTCTTGCACATGATCATCTGATGATTTATCACTCCAGTGTTAATCTGCTAATTGTAATTATTCGATTTATTGTCTACCTCATGCCTTTTGCACACATTGTATATGATTCTCTTTTTTTCTACCATGTTATTGACTTGTTTTTGTTTACTCCATGTGTAACTCTGTGTTTGTCTGTTCCACACTGCTATGCTTTATCTTGGCCAGGTCGCAGTTGCAAATGAGAACTTGTTCTCAACTAGCCTACCTGGTTAAATAAAGGTGAAATAAAATAAAATAAATAAAAAACTCACTGACACAGTCCCAGTCGTCGGTCGCTGCCACAGAAAAGGTGTCGTTGCCACCTGACAATAGGGAGAAATTAAGCACTGACAAAAAACAACGACTTCCCACTGGTAATCTGTCACCACCTAATGTTAACTCTGTTGGTGGGCCAGATATAACACTTACCTCAAATCAATGTATTTATATAGCCCTTCGTACATCAGCTGATATCTCAAAGTGCTGTACAGAAACCCAGCCTAAACCCCAAATAGCAAGCAATGCAGGTGTAGAAGCACGGTGGCTAGGAAAAACTCCCTAGAAAGGCCAAAACCTAGGAAGAAACCTAGAGAGGAACCAGGCTATGAGGGGTGGCCAGTCCTCTTCTGGCTGTGCCGGGTGGAGATTATAACAGAACATGGCCAAGATGTTCAAATGTTCATAAATGACCAGCATGGTCAAATAATAATAATCACAGTAGTTGTCGAGGGTGCAGCAAGTCAGCACCTCAGGAGTAAATGTCAGTTGGCTTTTCATAGCCGATCATTAAGAGTATCTCTACCACTCCTGCGGTCTCTAGAGAGTTGAAAAGCAGCAGGTCTGGACAGGTACCACGTCCGGTGAACAGGTCAGGGTTCCATAGCCGCAGGCAGAACAGTTGAAACTGGAGCAGCAGCACGGCCAGGTGGACAGCAAGGAAACATCATGCCAGGTAGTCCTGAGGCATGGTCCTAGGGCTCAGGTCCTCCGAGAGAGAGAAAGAAAGAGAGAAAGAGAGAATTAGAGAGAGCATACTTAAATTCACACAGGACACCGGATAAGACAGGAGAAGTACTCCAGATATAACAAACTGATCCTAGCCTCCCGACACATAAACTACAGCAGCATAAATACTGGAGGCTGATACAGGAGGGGTCAGGAGACACTGTGGCCCCATCCGATGATACCCCCGGACAGGGCCAACAGGAACGATATAACCCCACCCACTTTGCCAAAGCACAGCCCCCACACCACTAGAGGGATACCTTCAACCACCAACTTACCATCATGAGACAAGGCCRAGTATAGCCCACAAAGACATAGCCAACCCAGACAGGAAGATCACGTCAGTGACTCAACCCACTCAAGTGACGCACCCCTCAAGATTTCCATTTCAAAACAGACTTGGGAAGCAAGTCATATTAGCCAACGTTTCAGTAAAATATTGACTTTTGGATCAAACTCATTGACAAAAGAGGAACACATGTTTGGTGGAGACTTCACAATAACAACACCTGCCTTCTCCTGGAATCAGCATCTGGCCCTGCATGAAAAGACACACCATTCTATTTTTGCTAAGACACCGGGCCCTGACAGGAAAGTCGTGGGTCAACAGAACTATAGTTTATTTTATTGAGAATGTAAGGCACACAGGCTGGAACATTTCATTTAGATAAGAACCCTCTAGTCACACAGTGGTAGAAACCCGTTTTCAACATGATGTATTCTGACGCACACATACATGGACACATATAGTCACACGCATGAAAGTATGCACACACACACACACACACAGTGGTGAAAAAAGTACCCAATTGTCATACTTGAGTAAAAGTAAAGATACCTTAACAGAAAATGACTCAAGTCAAAGTGAAAGTCAACAGGTAAAATCGTACTTGAGTAAAAGTCTAAAAGTATTTGGTTTTATATATACTTAAGTATTAAAAGTAAATGGAATTGCTCAAATATACTTAAATCATTTCAAATTCCTTATTAAGCAAACCAGACGGCACCTTCTTGTTTTTTTATTTATGGATAGCCAGGGGCACACTCCAACACTCAGACATAATTTACAAACGAAGCATGTGTTTAATGAGTCCTCCAGATCAGAGGCAGAGAGATGACCAGGATGTTCTCTGTTTAGTGAGTCCTCCAGATCAGAGGCAGTAGGAATGACCAGGGATGTTCTCTGTTTAGTGAGTCCTCCCGATCAGAGGCAGTAGGGATGACCAGGGATGTTCTCTGTTTAGTGAGTCCTCCAGATCAGAGGCAGTAGGGATGACCAGGGATGTTCTCTGTTTAGTGAGTCTTCCAGATCAGAGGCAGTAGGAATGACCAGGGATGTTCTGTTTAGTGAGTCCACCAGATCAGAGGCAGTAGGGATGACCAGGGATGTTCTCTTGATAAGCGTGTGAATTAGACCACCTTCCTGTCCTGCTAAGCATACAAAATGTAACGAGTACTTTTGGGTGTCAGAGAAAATGTATGGAGTAAAAAGTATATTATTTTCCTTAGGAATGTTGTGAAGTAAAAGTAGTCAAAACTACTTAAGCAGTACTTTAAGAATATTTTTACTTGAGTACTCACACCACAGCACACACACACAGTTAAGCTAAGTGTTTGTGACCTGAGGGCAGCCAGTGGTAGTTTGTAAGCAGATGTTTCTGACCTGAGGCCAGCTTGTAGGCAGTAGTTTCTGACCTGAGGCCAGCTTGTAGGTAGTAGTTTCTGACCTGAGGCCAGCTTGTAGGTAGTAGTTTCTGACCTGAGGCCAGCTTGTAGGTAGTAGTTTCTGACCTGAGGCCAGCTTGTAGGGAGTAGTTTCTGACCTGAGGCCTGACCTATATTTCTATTTCTTTGTTGGCCGAGTATGGTTCCCAATCAGAGGCAGCTGTGTATCGTTGTCTCTGATTGGGGATCATACTTAGGCAGCCCTTTTTCCCACCTTAGATTGTGGGATCTTGATTTTGTTAGTTACTGTGTAGCCTGCAGAACGTTACGTTCGTTTAAATGTTGTTGTTTTTTGGGTGTTCATCAAATAAAGAAAGATGTACACTTACCACGCTGCACCTTGGTGTCCTCATTCCATCAACAAACGTAACAGTCAGGGGCTTGGCCCAAGCCCGTAGCAGGCCCAAGAGGCAAAAAAAGAAATGAAATGTTTTATCCAACTACAGGAGCCCACCCTCAATGTTCAAAATAAACCAGAGAGCATAATTTAGCCACAGAGTATCAATAGTTTATCAAAAATAACTGTGGATTAAGTTTTATCCATCTATTGTTTTCATAAGCCTTTAGAGACAAGCATCCTGTACGGATGGTAACAATTTAAAACTTGAACAGAAGTGAATCCTGGCTCTTGTTTAGGAGATAGAAAATGAGAGAAGATGTAGGGAGAACACACTGTTCCGGCAACACGCACATCTGGGCGTTTCATCACCCGACCCTCTGGACACCAGAAACCTGTAGGAGGGAGGGTGACAGAGAGAGGCATGAGGTCGAGGGAGAGAGTGAAGTGAAGAACACTGAAGACTAAGGAACAACAATTCCCCAGCTTGAACAAGAGCAATTGTGAGAAAGACAATGCATGTCGTAAACACTTTGTGTGTTTGAGGCAGAGGTGGTTGCATCCCACCTCAGAACGGGGGCAGAGACGGCAACCAGCTCTCTGTAGAGTCTGCCCTGCCACAGAAATCAGGAAGTCCACTGAAACTGAAATGTATTGGACTAGATGTGTAATAATGCACCCTAGGGAGGGACTAATACTTGAAATGCCATGAACTGAAATGAACTGCAAAGTCCTGTGTACCTGATTTGGAATGATCTCATTTACAGTGCCTTCGGAAAGTATTCAGACCCCTTGACTATTTCCACATTGTGTTATTTTACAGACTTATTCTGAAATCTATTAAATAAAACAATTTCCTCATAAATCTACAGACAATACCTCATAATGGCAAAGCATTATTATTAAAATAAAAAAAAACGTATTTACATAAGTATTCAGACGATTTGGAAAGGCACACACCTGTCTATATGAGGTCCCACAGTTGACAGTTGTCATGACTGTCCTGATCAGGTCAGGTTACAGGAGACCACGACCCTCAACCCCAACAGAGCAGGAGAGATCTAGGGGGTCTGAAGATGTGGGGGTTTTATGACCCCTCACACCCATGGTAATTCTGAAGCCACAGACCACATTCCTTTGTCCCTCTCACTATGGAGGACCAGTCTCAGAACTGTAAACATGCAATAAAGGGACTTTGGAACAATGGTTTCCGTCAACTACAATGGTGGTCATGACGATAGATGGAATATGAAAATATATGTCATTTTTGTTTTGTTATTAAAGGTTAATAGATGACGTTATTATGAAAACATTGTAACGTTAAGAGTTTTCCTCGTATATGCTTGATGTTTATACATTGTACGTTGTGTGGAAAATGTCCAAATCAAAGAGCATGTTTGTAGAGATGAAATGTGAAGTAGTGTGTCTAAAATTGGATTGAGTAAAATCTATACCTGCCCCTCAAACTCGTACGCCCAGAGAATTGCCCTGAAGGTGGTTACGCCCACTTCTGACCCGAGGGTATAAAACCTGTGAGTGCAGAATAACATTATGACTAAGTGACCCGAGCTGCAGCAAAGGTCTAAAAGGTCAACGAACCCAAAACGCAACAAGTTGAAGACAATAAATCTTTTTCTACCCAAGCTACGGATGAGTAGCGTGTCTAAGCGGGTGTATTCAGCCGAACCACCTAGCCTACCTCCCCATCGAATCGTGGTATCTACACTCTTTCATCTTTACGCTGTGAGCTCTGAGCTACAGAGCTATCTGTCCTCCGAAGACCCCTTCCAGAGCGAGGACAAAGGAACAGGCCGGTAAAGCCAAAGGACACGGACATCGTGTCGCGAGGACACCTTAGAGCGGTGCGCATGAGAAGTGCGTCATTGAGCAGCTTGAACGGTCCACGCGGGAAACCACGGAGAACCTCCACAAGTAATTACATCATTATATTCTGACTCATAACAGCGGCAGTTTGGGGCAAGGCTAGGGTTTGAGCATAGCTGACAATTTCACCCAAATGTTATTCCTCTTGTGTACTTTTCTCTCTTCTCTCTCTTTTAAATCCCCATTTTGGGTAACACGGCCCTAGTGTGTTGGCCCGTTATACTAAGTTCTAATCAAATGCCTAGAGTGTTTTTGTGTATGTATTTTTATCATCATTTTAGCTTTTTAGTAAATAAACATTCAACTAAGACTGGTGTGGTGCTAATTCATTAGTGAGACCCGGGTCCGTGCAGAATCCCGGGCTATACGACGTTCAGAACGAGACTGTTAGAGGCAACTGGTTAATTAGCGGCTGTGGTAAAATCGATATTCTTTGAGTTAATTTGGGAAATAGAAACTCAATAAAAACTAGTTTTCCCATGGTGCCCCAGGTTAATGAGTTAATAATTGCTTGATTCAGTTAATCACGTAATTAGAAACTTGTTATCATTCGATGAGCAACAGTCGCCACATTAACTAATACAACGTCACGACACAGTGCATGTCAGAGCAAAAACCAAGCCACGAGGTCAAAGCAATTGTCTGTAGAGCTCTGAGACAGGATTGCGTCGAGGCACAGATTTGGGGAAGGGTACCAAAACACAGTGGCCTCCATCATTCTTAAATGGAAGAAGTTTGGAACCAGCAAGATTCTTCTTAAAGCTGGCCGCCCGGTCAAACTGAGCAATCGGGGGAGAAGGGACTTGGTCAGGGAGGTGACCAAGATCCTGATGGCCACTCTGACAGAGCTGCAGAGTTCCTCTGTAGAGATGGGAGAACCTTCCAGAAGGACAACCATCTCAGCAGCACTCCACTAATCAGGCCTTTATGGTGGCCAGACGGAAGCCATTCCTCAGTAAAAGGCACATGACAGTCTGCTTGGAAAAATGTCAACCTGCTCCAGAGTGCTCAGGACCTCAGAGTGGTGTAAAGGCTCTCTCTCTCTCTCTCTCTCTCTCTCTCTGGTGGAGCACATAGCGGCCGCCTGAACACAGGTACACACGTGAACAGACACACCAGCACACCTTGCTCATTGGAAATCAACAGATGGAAACCCTATAGCAAATAGTGGACTAATATACACATCAAGTCCACTTTAAACATACTTCTACAGTTAACACTAGAGACAGACATCAACATACATTTCCAATCACACCCACCTTGCTCGTCAAACCGTCAGTGAAGCCACAGTCCAGGCAACTGGCAGACGGCGCCCCGGTGGCTGGCAGACGGCACCCCGGTGGCTGGCAGACGGCGCCCCGGTGGCTGTCAGACGGCGCCCCGGCTGGCTGGCAGGCGGCGCYCCGGCTGGCTGGCAGGCGGCGCCCCGGTGGCTGGCAGGCGGCGCGGGAAGCAGTACCCCCCTACTGGAACTCTGACTCCTGACAGGGAGAGGAAGGGGGCAGGGGGAGGCCTCACATTGCCAAATGCCCTCAGTGCGTGAGCTGGAAGAGGGTAGATACACACAGAGTATATGAAACGAATAAAAGCATTTAAGTAAAAATACTTTAAAGTACTACTTAAGTAGGTTTTTTGGTGTATCTGTAYTTTACTTGAGTATTTATAGTTTTGACAACTTTTGCTTTACTACATTCCTAAAGAACATTTTGGGTACTTTTTCCACCACTGCTTAAAACGTATGCACTGCAATGCCTACAGGTACACATAGTGCCAAATCCTAACCAGACAGTATCAAAGTTAGTATTCCTGCTATTCATTCACCCAGCCATAGAACCTAGTACAAAACCTATTCCCACAATTAATAAAATCTGAGGGCACCACACAGCCTTCACCTGTAGTGGGGAACACAGAGTCAGGGTAGGGATATGACGAACAAAGGAGAACTTCTGGGTAGTGCCAGGTTTTCTTCCATCCAACCACCAACACATCCGATTCAAATTAATCAATGTGCAAACCAAGTTTATAGTTTATTAAGTCGTTTTTTCATGAAATTTTAGTTTTAGATTTCAGTTTAGTTTTAGTTTTAGATAACTATAATAACCTTGGCCCTCATGGAAGTCCATGGTCTGTTGAACCAGGTGTCTTAGTGCTGAAGTGGAACAAAAGCCTGCATAAACCAGTTGTTCTCCAGGCCCAGTGTGAATGGTGGCAGCTCTCCAGGCCCAGTGTGAATGGTGGCAGCTCTCCAGGCCCAGTGTGAATGGTGGCAGCTCTCCAGCCCGTTGTAAATGATGGCAGCTCTCCAGGCCCGTTGTAATAAGATGGCAGCTCTCCAAGCCCGTTGTAATATGATGGCAGCTCTCCCAAGCCCTGGTATTAAATCTGAATGCAGCTCTCCAGGCCCGTTGTAAATGATGGCAGCTCTCCAAGCCCGTTGTAAATGATGGCAGCTCTCCAGGCCCGTTGTAAATGATGGCAGCTCTCCAAGCCCAGTGTGAATGATGGCAGCTCTCCAGGCCCGTTGTGAATGAATGAATGCAGAGGGCAGGGAATAACTCTGAATTGAGACACTGCCATTGTTATCTTAGCTGCCGTCATTCACAACAGGCCTGGAGAGCTGTCATCATTCTGCCTGCGGGGCAGAAGCAGCTCTCCACACAGGAGTGGGTGGCACATTGGGAGTCCGAGCTCTGGGCTGCACTGGGACAGATAGGAGAACACAGACCTCATACACCAGACCATTCTCACACTGCTGGGCTGCACAGATAGGGAGGGTGGAGAGAGGAATGGGAAAAGTCTCTATTTTGTCATGCAGGGTGTTTGTAAAACTGAACGGTCTATCCATTTGAAATGAATGTTGCTCAATCAGTTTCAGTCCAATCCGTTGCTGCAGGATTATATTCCTGCTGTAGTAAACGGGCTTAAATTAAGATCAGTGCCTAATTTGAGGTGGATCCTGACGGAACAGGAACCAGCAAATCTTTTTTTATTGCTTAGCTGTGGAGTGTAGCCCAATAACAAGGCATTGCCTACAGTCGGGAACGTGCGGCAAATCTGTCAGTGAACAAATAGCATGCAGAGAAAACCTTTTGCAATATTTCAAATAGACTACAATCGCAGGAAAACACAGGTTGGAAAGCAAATGGCTCCTGCTGAAAACAGTTGACTAACTTGTCAGCTAGTAGGCTACCTGTAACGATGTGAGCTGAGTGTCGGGAAGCAAGTTCAGGGAGTGAGTGTTTTAATGAATAAACACAACATAATACAAAATAWGAAACACGTCAAAGGGAGTGACAAATAGGGCAAGTAATCAAGGAGGTGATGGAGTCCAGGTGAGTCTGATGACGCGCAGGTGTGCGTAATGATGGTGACAGGTGTACGCCATAACGAGCAGCCTGGTGACCTAGAGACCGGAGAGGGAGCACACATGACAGTACCCCCTCCCCAACTCGTGGCTCCAGCCTCAGGACGCTGATCAAAAAGAAGATCCCGGGGATCAGGTGCAGACTGGTCACCTCTGCAGAGGCGTGAGAAACCTGTCAATCCGGCTGAGACGCAGGAGCATGGCGACCTAGAGCGCCGGAGAGAGCGCATACCTAACGATACCCCCTCCTGGGCAAGTTCGGCTCCAGCCGCAGGACGCCAACCCAAGGGACGAACCCGGGGATCAGGAGCGGACCGGTCACCCCTGCTGATGCGCGGGAACCTGTTGCCGGCTGGGACACGGGAACCTGACAGACCGGCTGAGGCCGTAAGGATGGTGACAGGTGTGCGCCATAACGAGCAGCCTGGTGACCAAGAGACCGGAGAGGGAGCACACGTGACACTACCAAAATATTTGGTCAACTTCCAAATATATATTTAAATAGTGCAACAAGAGACAGAGAGAGCGAGAGAGGATTTTGCAATGAGCTCAAAGGCCATCACCAGCTAGTGAGCTGTGCATCATTGGGTGAGCCAGTGAAACTGGAAAGCATTTTTTAGGACTATAATTTCCTTCTGATATTGTAGCATGCAATATGTGTCTTTACACACACACCTAGGCCTACTGTAGGCATTGATCTCAGATTCTCAGTTTTTCAGTGTCAAAGTAGCCTGTCATTTCCATCCTTTGTGAGGTATTATGGTCAAATCATGACGTCAGTGATCTTCAGGTCGGAATGTCGGAGCTCTAGAAAGAGTCCAGAGTTCCCCAATTGGAATTCCAAGTTGGATGACCGTTCAAAACTCATTATCCAGTCAGAGCTTGTTTTTCCTCGATTTCCCAGCTGTCTTGAACACACTGAAGTCAGAAGTCGTATATTTCCCAGCTGTCTTGAACACACTGAAGTCAGAAGTCGTATATTTCCCAGCTGTCTTGAACACACTAAAGTCAGAAGTCGTATATTTCCCAGCTGTCTTGAACACACTGAAGTCAGAAGTCGTATATTTCCCAGCTGTCTTGAACACACTGAAGTCAGAAGTCGTATATTTCCCAGCTGTCTTGAACACACTGAAGTCAGAAGTCGTATATTTCCCAGCTGTCTTGAACACACTAAAGTCAGAAGTCGTATATTTCCCAGATGTCTTGAACACACTGAAGTCAGAAGTCATATTTCCCAGCTCTGAATTCCCAGTTGTTTTGAACGAGGCATAACAAAAAGATTATGCCAAAGTCTTCAGTCATGTAAAAGGACATTGTGTTTTATAAAAGGCAAAAAAAATCCTGTACCTTAGGCCACAAAAAAATGTTTCCCAAGTGTGCAACTTCTGTGAATGTCTCTACTCTTACTGCTCTGTGCCACTACGCAAATGTGATGATATGTGATATGTCATGCGTTCCGGTGCCTCAGAGCTCCCCAGGTCACCCCCAGGTCACCCCCTTACAAGTGAAGCACTGATTAAGAGGTTACATCTTCTCCTGAACAGAGATCAGAGATCAATACATTCTGCTTCATAAGGAGATATTAGATTTAACATTTTGTAACAGTTGGTAGCAGAACAGGTTAAATAGAGATGATTAAATATTTAGGAGAAGTGTATATATAAACGCCAGTTCCCTATCCCTATACACATGTTAAATCTACTAACGACTCCTTATGAAGTTAGTAGTAGGGGAATGAAGGCAGAGAAAATAATTATTGTACATGCTAGCTAACACAATGTTGCTTGGCAACAATTTCGGAACTGACAGAAAAAGAACGGAGTAGGCGAACTGAGCATTTCAACTGTTCTTCATCTTAGCAAACCATTTTATTTTAGGTTCTTCAGGTGAACCGAGACCAGGTCTAATCCCAGCGTCATCCTCAGGGCCTGACAGAATGACAAATCAACAAACACACACAGACAGATAACATGGCTCAATGGGCAGCAACAACAATAATAAACAATTGCAATTTTCATTCAACCCAAAGCTCACTCCCCAAGTTACTCTGTGGGACAACGCTCACCACACATAGGCTTTCACAGCTCAACGGAAGCTACTGTGCCTTGCTGCATTCTCCCCGACCGTTACACACATTTCTGATGTACAGGTGTATGACGTACACAGCTCAGGTCCCGTCTGTGGACCATGCTAGGATGAACATACAGCTGTCCTGGAAATGGAAGTGTTTTCTTTCAAAGTTGCGATAGTGCGCCCCTCCCCACATAATACAGGTGGCAGAGCTCCAGAAGCTAAACTTTTAACCCCACAAGAAGAAAAAAAAACTTTGTCTAAACCTCCTATTCCGAAAGAGTGATATTTGAAAACTTATATTAGACATTCAAAGCCATTAGAATATTTTGTCATCAATCGGACAGTTTTCCTCAATCAAATGATGTCCTCAGTCAGAGTGTAATACTGTGAGTGGCAGAGAAGGCGGCGCTGTGGAGCGAGGTCTAGCCCTGAAGCACTGATCAGGCAGCAGGCTGTAGGTACAGGTCTGGTTAGACACATTCATCCAGCTCAGGTCCCACAGGCTGCCACAGCACAGCTCCATAGGCACCAGAGAGGAGTTGTGCAACCCAGGGAGGTCCTGGCAGCTCCATGTGGCGTAGCAGTGGCACACCGACACCTGGACCACAGAGGGGTGGCAGAGGGGGAGAGAGAGATATTTCAATCTCTTCTCAATATGCAGTCCATTTTTACTCCCACCTGCTGTCAAAATGCGGCAGGTAGCCTAGCGGTTAAGCGTGTTGAGCCAGTTACCGAAAGGGCTCTGTTTCAAATCCAAGAGCCGACTAGGTGTMAAATCTGTCAATGTGCACCTGAGCATGGTACAGGATCCTAATTTCTACCATACAGTGCAGTCGGGAAGTATTCAGACCACTTGACTTTTTCCACATTTTGTTACAGCCTTATTCTAAAATTGATCAAATCGTTTTTACCCCCTCATCAATCTACACACAATACCCAGTAATGACAAACCAAAAACAGGTTCAGAAAAAAAWATATATATATCACATTTACATATGTATTCAGACCCTTTACTCAGTACTTTGTTGAAGCACCTTTGGCAGCGATTACAGCCTCAAGTCTTCWAGGGGATGATGCTACAAGCTTGACACACCTATTTGGGAAGTTTCTTCCATTGTTCTCTGCAGATCCTCTCAAGCTCTGTCATGTTGGTTGGGGAACGTCGCTGCACACCTATTTTCAGGTCTCTCCAGAGATGTTCGATAATGTTCAAGTCCGGGCTCTGGCTGGGCCACTAGGGAGCATTCAGAGACTTTGTGTGTTGACTTGGCTGTGTGCTCAGGGTTGTTGTCCTGTTGGAAGGGGAACCATTGCCCCAGTCTGWGGTCCTGAGCACCCTGGAGCAGGTTTTCATCAAGGACCTCTTTGTACTTTGCACCGTTCAGCTTTCCCTCGATCCTGACTAGATGCCCAGTCCCTGCCGCTGAAAAACATCCCCACAGCATGATGCTGCCACCACCATGCTTCACCGTAGGGATGGTGCCAGGTTTCCACCAGACGTGACACTTGGCATTCAGGCTAAAGAGTTCAATCTTGGTTTCATCAGACCAGAGAGTCTTGTTTCTCATGGTCTGAGTCTTTTAGGTGCCTTTAGGCAAACTCCAAGCGGGCTGTCATGTGCCTTTTACTGAAGAGTGGCTTCCGTCTGGATACTCTACCATAAAGGCCTGATTGGTGTAGTGCTGCAGAGATGGTTGTCCTTCTGGAAGATTCTGCCATCTCCACAGAGAAACTCTGGCGCTCTCTGAGTGACCATCGGGTGCTTGGTTACCTCCCTGACCAAGGCCCTTCTCCCTCGATTGCTCAGTTTGGCCGGGCGGCCAACTCTAGGAAGAGTCTTGGTGGTTCAAAACTTCCTCCATTTAAGAATGACRAAGGCCACTCTGTTTCTTGTGGACCTTCAATGCTGCAGATCTATGCCTCGACACAATCCTGTCTCGGAGCTCTACAGACAATTCCTTCATCCTCATGGCTTGGTTTTTGCTCTGACATGCACTGTCAACTGTGGGTCCTTAAATAGACAGSTTTCTGCCTTTCCAAATCATGTCCAATCATTCAAATTAACCACAGGTGGACTCCAGTCAAATTGTAGAAACATCTCAAGGATGATCAMTGGAAACAGGATGCACCTGAGCTCAATTTCGAGTCTCATAGCAAAGGGTCTGAATACTTACGTAAATAAGGTATTTCAGGTTTTTTGTATTAATAAATGAGCAAAAATGTCTTAAACTGTTTTCACTTTGTCATTCTGGGGTATTATGTGTAGATTGATGAGGATTTTGGGGGGATTAAATCCATTTTAAAATAGGTCTGTAACGTAACAAAATGTGGAAAAAGTCAAGGGTTCTGAATCCCAGCTGCCCACTGCACTGAGGATAGGAAACACTGTCACCACTGATAAATCTACGATAATCGATCATTTCTATAAGCATTTTTCCACAGCTGGCCTTGCTTTCCACCTGGCTACCCCTAATTGTTGCAACCCCTATTACTAGCCTATTAAACCTCTCTTTTGTGTCGTCTGAGATTCCCAAAGTTTGGAAAGCTGCCGCGGTCATCCCCCTCTTCAAAGGGGGATACACTCTAGACTCAAACTGTTATAGACCTATATCCATCCTACCCTGCCTTTCTAAAATCTTTGAAAGCCAAGCTAACAAACAGATCACCGACCATTTCGAATCCCACCGTACCTTCTCCACTAAGCAATCTGGTTTCCGAGCTGGTCATGGGTGCACCTCAGCCACGCTCAAGGTCCTAAACGATATCATAACCGCCACCGATAAAAGACAGTACTATGCACCTGTCTTTATCGACCTGGCCAAGGCTTTCGACTCTGTCAATCACCGCATTCTTATCGGCAGACTCAATAGCCTTGGCTTCTCAAATGACTGCCTCGCCTGGTTCACCAACTACTTCTCAGATAGAGTTCAGTTTGTCAAATCGGAGAGCCTATTGTCCGTACCTCTGGCAGTCTCTATGGGGGTGCCACAGGGTTCAATTCTCAGGCCGACTCTTTTCTCTGTATATATCAATGATGTCGCTCTTGCTGCTGGTGATTCTCTGATCCACCTCTATGCACGACATGGCCATTCTTTGGACACTGTGCTAACAAACCTCCAAACGGGCTTCAACGCCATACAACACTCCTTCCGTGGCCTCCAAATGCTTTTAAATGCTAGTAAAACTAAGTACAYACTCTTCATCCAATTGCTGACGGCAACCTACCGCCCGACTAGCATCACTACTCTGGACGGTTCTGACCTAGAATATGTGGACAACTACAAATACCTAGGTGTGTTAGACTGTAAACTCTCCTTCCAGGCTCACATTAAGCATCTCCAATCCAAAAKTAAATCTAGAATYRGCTTCCTATTTCKCAACAAAGCMTCCTTCACTCATGCTGCCAAACATAYCCTCGTAAAACGGACTATTCTACCGATCCTTGACTTCGGCGATGTCATTTACAAAATAGCCTCCAACACTCTACTCAGCAAACTGGAYGCAGTCTATCACAGTGCCATCTTGCTCTTTTGCACCCCAAGTATCTCTACTTGCACATCATCATCTGCACATCTATCACTCCAGTATTAATGCTAAATTGTAATTATTTTYGCCTCTAGGACCTATTTATTGCCTACCTCTCTACTCTTCTACATTTGCACACGCTGTACATAGATTTTTCTATTTTTCTTTTCTTTTGTGTTATTGACTTTTACGTTTGTTTATATGAAACTCTGTGTTCTTGTTTTTGTCGCACTGYTTTGCTTAATCTTGGCCAGGTCGCAGTTGTAAATGAGAACTTGTTCTCAACTGGCCTACCTGGTTAAATAAAGGTAAAATAAATCAAAATTAAAACTTTCCGAATAAGAAAGTCACTCTAGATAAGAGCGTCTGCTAAATGACAACTTTTTTAAAAGTTTACTAACTCAGACAATGTTATTGTTAAGACAGACATGTATATTATACACACTGCCGGTCAAAAATGTTAGAACACCTATCCATTCAAGTTTTTTTGCTGGATAAGTGTGCCTTGAATTCTAAGTAAATCACAGACAGTGTCATCAGCAAAACCTCACACCACCATACCTTGTCCTTCATGCGTCACAGTGGGAACCACACATGCAGAGATCATCCGTTCACCTACTCTGCGTATCACAAAGACATGGTGGATGGAACCAAAAATCTCAAATTCGCAATCGTCAGACCAAAGGACAGATTTGCACCGGTCTAATGTCCATTTCTCGTATTTCTATGCCCAAGCAAGTCTCTTCTTCTTATTGGTGTCCTTTAGTTGTGGTTTCTTTGCAGCAATTCAACCATGAAGGTGTGATTCACGCAGTGTCCTCTGAACAGTTGACGTTGAGATGTGTCTGTTACTTGAACTCTGTGAAGCATTTATTTGGGCTGGAATTTTTGAGGCTGGTAACTGTAATGAACTTATCCTCTGCAGCAGAGGTAACTCTGGGTCTTCCTTTCCTGTGGCGGTCCTCATGAGAGCCAGTTTCATCATAATGTAGCACTTGATGGTTTTTGCGAATGCACTTGAAATGTTCCAGATTGACTGACCACGTCTTAAAGTAATGTTGGCCTGTCATTTTCTCTTTGCCTATTTGAGCTTTTCTTGTTCTTTGTATTTTACAAAATAGGGCTTTCTTCTGTATATCACCCCCTACCTTGTCACAACACAACTAATTGATTCAAACGCATTAAGAAGGAAAGAAATTCTCCAAATGTACTTTTAACACCTGTTAATTCAAAGTGAATACCTCATGAAGCTGGTTGAGATTTTTTTTAACACTTCTTTGGTTACTACATGATTCCATATGAGTTCATAGTTTGATGTCTTCACTATTTTCACTATTATTCTATAATACTAAAAATAAAGAAAAACCCTTGAATGAGTCAGTGTGTCCAAACTTTTGATTGGTACTGTATATGTATTTATCAGGAGTTTGGTTTTAGAAGTGGGGAGGACATAACTCAGCGGGGGGTCTGGGAGTCCTCCCATTTTTGGGTGCATCGAAATCCCCTTTCCATAATTTTTACACAGTCTAATATGACCCATAGCCCTTCCAGCAGTCTCTATTTAGAACAAAAGTAAGCAAAAATGCCCACAGTCATCAAGCTCGATGCAAATAGATTTGGTATCATTATTGAACATTTTGGAGTCCTAGTAATGTGATTGGTTATCTCCTGACTTGGGTAAGAAGCAGACAGCCTTGGGACCCAGTTGTTTGTAGTACAGTTCAATGTCGTCATCCCCCCGTGTTTGTGGCGCATCCTGTCTACTTCCAGCCTCCAGTCCTGCATGTTGTATTGACACACCTCGGAACAGTCCACCTCACATTCCAGACGGGGGGAAATCTGGTCCACTCTTTCTTCCACTGTGTGTTTACACCAGTGCCTAGAGTGGTGATAAACAACATGAAATGGAATTAATAATGTAATGATATATGCCATTTAGCAGTTGCTTTTCTACTAAAGAGACTTACAGTCATGGATGCATACATCTTTTACATATGGGTGTTACCAGGAATCGAACCCACCATCCATCATGCTTGTGCTTAGCTGGAAGGTCCAAGTAGAGGGGGTCTGCTCCAGAGTCCAACAACGCCTTTATTTTCTACGTCAACCAAAAGTTTTCGGAGTTTACCGATGATGAACAGTATATAATCCCTGGATTGCAGATGGAATGTTTTGGCCATTGAGAGGCTTTGAAGCCACCGGTTGGCCATATTGCCTGTCCAACAGCGGTCTGAGGGGCATAGCTGGAAGGGCCACCATTGGCCACCAGACAGAGGATGGTGACACTCGGTGACTCCTGCCTGTCCAACAGTACAGAACATAGCAGGATGGGGGCTGAGGAAGGAAAAGGAAGTGGGTGACACCTAGTAGGTACAGGTAAAGAGAGGGAGACCTCATTCATGGATGGAGGGATATGTTTGTGCTGTTACTAATCCTATTAAGAAAGGCGTTTCGTGAAGAACGGCAGGGTCTTTTTCCTGGTAAATATCCCTGGCCTGACCCTTTGACCCCCAGAGCGAACACAACTGCCACCAAAGCCCTGACTGCCTGTAACGCTCATCTGGAGCATGGCAGCCATTTTAGAGACATACTCCACGGCCCCTCAACCAGATGTACTGGTCACCAGAGAGAGAGCTGAGTCTACTCTCACACAGGATTACCATTAAAAGCACTGAAACACTTGATTACAGAAACGACTTTGTTTCCACAGAACACCAAGTAGATATAGTAGACAACAGAGTAGATATAGTAGATAACTCAGTAGATAAGAGTAGATATAGTAGACAACAGAGTAGATATAGTAGATAACTCAGTAGATATAGTAGATAACTCAGTAGATAAAGTAGATATAGTAGATAAGAGTAGATATAGTAGATAAGAGTAGATATAGTAGATAACTCAGTAGATAAGAGTAGATATAGTAGATAACAGAGTAGATATAGTAGATAAGAGTAGGTAGTAGATAACAAGAGTAGGTATAGTAATAACAGAGTAGGTATAGTACATAACAACAGTAGTATATACAAGTAGATATAGCCGAGTAGATCTAATAGATAACTCAGTAGGTATAGTAGATAACAGAGTAGATATAGTAGATAACGAGTAGGTATAGTAGATAACAGAGTAGGTATAGTAGATAACCCAGTAGATAAGAGTAGATATAGTAGATAACAGAGTAGATTATAGTGATAACATATATGAAATAACACAGATATAGTAGATACAGTGTGTTTATAGTAGATAATATAGTAAGTGACACAGTAGATAGTAGTAATAACAGATAGATATAGTAGATACAGAGTAGATATAGTAGATAACCGAGAGATATAGTAGATAACAGAGTAGATATAGTTAGATAACAGAGTAGATATAGTATATAGCTTCGCAATTGTTATTTTACTGCTGCTGTTTAAATACTTGTTCCTTTTATTTTCTATTTTTTTACTCATTTTTCTTAACTTTCTTAAAACGTTGTTTTAAGGGCTTGTAAGTAAGCATTTCTCTGTAAGGTCTACACTGTTGTATTCGGGACATATTACAAATACAATTTGATTTGAAGAATAACAGAGTAGTTATACGTAGTATAACAGAGTAGATATAGTAGATAACAGAGTAGAAATAGTAGATAAGAGAGTAGATATAGTTGTCACGCCCTGACCTTAGTTATCTATGTTTTCTGTATTATTTTGGTCAGGTCAGGGTGTGACGAGGGTGGGTATGCTTATTTGTCTTGTCTAGGGTTTTTGTATGTCTAGGGTGTTTGTTAGTCTAGGCATATTGTAGGTCTATGGTGGCCTGATTTAGTTCCCAATCAGAGACAGCTGTTTATCGTTGTCTCTGATCAGGGATCATATTTAGGTTGCCATTTTCCATTTTGGATTTGTGGGTTCTTGTCTATGTGTAAATGCCTGTTTCAGCACTCGTTGTGTATAGCTTCACGTTCGTTTAGTTATTTGGTTAGTTTGTTTAGTGTTCTTTCTTTATTAAAAGAAGAATGTATTAATATCACGCTGCGCCTTGGTCTCATCACTATGACGAACTTGACAATAGTAGATACAGAGAAGACATTGTAGATATAGTAGATAACAGAGTAGATATAGTAGATAACAGAGTAGACATTGTAGATAACAGAGTAGATATAGAATAAGATTTTTTTAAATACCAGTGGGATGTGACGTTGGTATTTTGTAAGGACCTTAGCTTGTATTTCTCTGGAAATTAAACAGCTGTGTCCTTTCATCAGTTAAATCATTAGAGGAGATTAATATGAAAAACCATCTGTAAACAGGACCAACCCATCATTGACGGGAAACAGCCAGTATTGTTGTGGTTCTCCAGAATGTACAAAAGCGTCAGAATAACGTCCAATGTTAATAACAAGAAGTATCTGCTTGAGATGGAGAGGCATTTCAAACTGGCAAAGTGGTACAAACCATAATAAGCCTGCACGACACAGAGAAAGGTTAACGGTGTCAAAGAWGATCAACATATGAAATCATCATACTTTGATTTATTTTTTCATTCACAGTTCTCTATCCCCACGACTTCTGTTCCTGTTCATTATTTCCTAATTTTGGGGGTTTTCTTCTCAGATGTTATCAATGTTATGAAGGACATTATTAACTCATAGGGTTTATTTCAGAGAGTATGTAGTAATCAAAGATAAAAAAATCCATTGATTAATTAGTTGCATTGCAGAGGATACAGATGTCACATCTTAATTTGAACCAGTTTCACACAGGAGAAAATAATCCTACAGCAACAGGATAATAATAATTAATGGACGTTTTTTTGTAGGATTTGATAMATTTTTCATTAGGGCAAATTAAAGTGGAAATTCCAAACGCTAGAAGCCATTTTAAACCTCAAATACACTACAAGCTTGCATTTCCTGCCGTGCAGGAAAATTCCTGAAACAGCAGGATGATCAAATGTCAGATATTTATATAATGTAGTTGAAGGTCATTAGGATGCCATAGTGATTTGTTGTGGAACATATTGGTTATACCAGAACTAACCCAGTTGATAGACCTGCAAAGCCACAGTCCCCTTATGTTATTAGCATTGTGATAGTGAGGGGGGCTGTGATGGCAGGTTCACAAAGTCATGCAGCACTAACATTTGCAATATCAAAACAATATATGTAAATACAAGTTTGGTGCCAATATACACAGCAGTGCAAACACATACTACTCTATATAATGTCCTGTCAATTGTATAGACACTGATTATCTTGTATTTTCCTTTATAGACTGAAGAAACAAATGAATTGAAGGATTTCATATGATGTCCACAGGTTTTGTATGAGAACAGAGACAACACAATGTGCCCGAGTTCCACAATAGCCGTAACCTCCACTGGATGGTTTCTAGAAGGTACAGGACGTTTTATATTGTTTATAACAGGCTGTTTTCACCATTATCATAAAATGGTATGTTTGGTTACACCAGGCTGTTTTCACCAACATCACGTTGGCAATATTTTGCATGGTCATTTAAGAATAATATACACACATCCTGTGAAACTTGCCAAGCACTAGGAAAAGGGGAAAGTAACTAAAATAACTAGGCAGAGGGGAAAGTAACTCAAATAACTAGGCAGAGGGAAAAGTAACTAAAATAACTAGGCAGACGGAAAAGTAACTCAATAACTAGGCAGAGGGGAAAGTAACTCAAATAACTAGGCAGACGGAAAAGTAACTCAAATAACTAGGCAGAGGGGAAAGTAACTCAAATAACTAGGCAGAGGGGAAAAGTAACTCAAATAACTAGGCAGAGGGGAAAGTAACTCAAATAACTAGGCAGAGGGTAAATAACTCAAATAACTAGGCAGAGGGGAAAGTAACTCAAATAACTAGGCAGAGTGAACAGTCCAGTAACTCAAATAACTAGGTAGTGAACAGTAAATAAAATAACTAGGTAGTGTGAACAGTAAATAAAATAACTAGGTAGTGTGAACAGTAAATAAAATAACTAGGTAGTGTGAACAGTAAATAAAATAACTAGTAGTGTGAACAGTAAAAAAATAACTAGGTAGTGAACAGTAAATAAAATAACTAGGTAGTGTGAACAGTAATAAAATACTAGGTAGTGTGAACAGTAAATAAAATAACTAGGTAGTGTGAACAGTCCAGTAACTAAAATATCTAGGTAGTGAACAGTAATAAATAACTAGGTAGTGTGAACAGTAAATAAAATAACTAGGTAGTGTGAACGTAAATAAAATAACTAGGTAGTGTGAACAGTCCAGTAACTAAAATATCTAGGTAGTGAACAGTAAATAAAATAACTAGGTAGTGTGAACAGTAAATAAAATAACTAGGTAGTGTGAACAGTAAATAAAATAACTAGTAAAAATGTAAACTGTCACACTGTTGTATGCATCCAAGAGGTTTGTAATACCACATAATTTCCTCGTTGAAACAGTGAAATCCACAGACTCACAATGGAGTTCATTAAACCAATTGTGGTGTGAATAATCCTTAATGAGCATACAGTGAAAGTGTTACATTCATTTTCCAGACTCTGTGTGAGCAGCAGAGTATCTCAGACCTCCTGCATGTTAGGGGAGCATTACTCATGTGTAATGAACCACTATCCTCTACCAGGATAAATATTTGACTCATTAGATGCAGTAAATTGACATCAGCATTCCACACTAATGGAATCAGTTCAAAACCACTTGATTCAAATTTTCCTGGGAGCCTCTTCACACGCAGACCAGTGGAATTAATTATTTATACAGCACTCCTGAGATGTCAACACTTTTAAAATCCGTTGTTGACCAATCACATTCCATCGCTGCCAAGCAGAAGGTTATATATGTAACGGGTGTCTTTCCTCCTCCTCGGACGAGGAGAGGAGAGAAGGATCGGTAGACCAATGCGCAGCGAGGTGTGCTGACATAATGATTTATTGAAAAAACAGACGAACACTGACACGAACTAGACTTCAGAAATACAAAATAACAAACGGACAACGTAGACGAAACCTGAACATGGAACTTACAATAATAGACACGAAGAACTCACGAGCAGGAAACAGACTACATCAAACGAATAACACCGAAACAATCCCGTGTGGTGCGCAGACACAAACACAGGAGACAATCACCCACAAACAAACAGTGTGAACAGCCAGCCTATATATGGTTCCCAATCAGAGGAAAACGTAAACCACCTGTCTCTGATTGAGAACCATATAAGGCTGATTAACAGTGATCTAAACACAAAACATACAATGCCCACCCCAACTCACGCCCTGACCAACTAAACATATACAAAAATAACATAAAATAGGTCAGGAACGTGACATAACCCCCCCCTCAAGGTGCGTACTCCGAACGCACCACCAAAAGTCTAGGGGAGGGTCTGGGTGGGCATCTGACCACGGTGGTGGCTTAGGCTCCGGGCGTGGTTCCCACCCCACCATAATCAATCCCCGCTTCTGTAGCCTCCCCACAATGACCACCCTCCAAATAACCCCACCTAAATTAAGGGGCATCATCAGGATAAGGAGCAGCACCGGAATGAGGGGCAACACCGGAATGAGGGGAACACCAGAATGAGGGGCAACACCAGAATGAGGGGCAACACCAGAATGAGGGGCAACACCAGAATGACTGGCGGATCCTGGCTGGCTGGCTCTGGACGCTCTTGGCTGGTTGACGGCTCTGGACGGTCATGGCTGGCTGACGGCTCTGGACGGTCATGGCTGGCTGACGGCTCTGGACGGTCATGGCTCGCTGACGGCTCTGGACGGTCATGGCTCGCTGACGGCTCTGGACGGTCATGGCTCGCTGACGGCTCTGGACGGTCATGGCTCGCTGACGGCTCTGGACGGTCATGGCTCGCTGACGGCTCTGGACGGTCATGGCTCGCTGACGGCCTGGACGGTCATGGCTGGCTGAAGGCTCTGGCTGATCCGGTCTGGCGGAAGGCTCTGGCTGATCCGGTCTGGCGGAAGGCTCTGGCTGATCCGGTCTGGCGGAAGGCTCTGGCTGATCCGGTCTGGCGGAAGGCTCTGGCTGATCCGGTCTGGCGGAAGGCTCTGGCTGATCCGGTCTGGCGGAAGGCTCTGGCTGATCCGGTCTGGCGGAAGGCTCTGACTGATCCGGTCTGGCGGAAGGCTCTAGCGGCTCCTGTCTGGCGGACGGCTCTAGCGGCTCCTGTCTGGCGGACGGCTCTGTAGGCTCATGGCAGACGGGCGGCTTTGCAGGCTCATGGCAGACGGGCGGCTTTGCAGGCTCATGGCAGACGGACAGTTCAGACGGCGTATGGCAGACGGGCATTTCAGGCGCCGCTGGGCAGACGGGCAGTTCAGGCGCCGCTGGGCAGACGGGCAGTTCAGGCACCGCTGGGCAGACGGGCAGTTCAGGCGCCGCTGGGCAGACGGGCAGTTCAGGCGCCGCTGGGCAGACGGGCAGTTCAGGCGCGCGCTGGGCAGACGGGCAGTTCAGGCGCCGCTGGGCAGACGGCAGACTCTGGCCGGCTGAGACGCACTGTAGGCCTGGTGCGTGGTACCGGAACTGGAGGTACCGGGCAGGACACGCACCTTCAGGCTAGTGCGGGAACAACAACAGGGCACACTGGACTCTCGTGGCGCACTCTAGGCCTGGTGCGTGGTACCGGAACTGGAGGTACCGGGCTGAGGGCACGCACCTCAGGGCGAGTGCGGGGGAGAAGGAACAGTGCGTACAGGGCTCTGGAGACGCACAGGAGGCTTGGTGCGTGGTGCCGGAACTGGAGGCACTGGGCTGGAGACACGCACCATAGGGAGAGTGCGTGGAGGAGGAACAGGGATCTGGAGATGCACTGGAAGCCTGGTGCGTGGTGTAGGAACTGGTGGTACTGAGCTGGGGTGGGAAGGTGGCGCGGATATACCGGACCGTGAAGGAGGACACGTGCTCTTGAGCACCGAGCCTCCCCAACCCTACCAGGTTGAATGGTCCCCGTAGCCCTGCCAGTGCGGCGGGTGGAATAGCCCGCACTGGGCTAAGCAGGCGAACCGGGGACACCACCTGTAAGCTGGTGCCATGTACGCCGGCCCGAGGAGACGTACTGAAGACCAGATACGTTGGGCCGGCTTCATGGCACTCGGCTCGATGCCCAACCTAGCCCTCCCAGTGCGGCAAGGTGGAATAGCCCGCACTGGGCTAAGCACGCGTACTGGGGACACCGTGCGCTTTACCGCATAACACGGTGTCTGACAGTACGACGCCCTCTTACTCCACGGCAAGCCCGGGAGTTTGCTCAGGTATCCAACCCGGCTTCGCCACACTCCCCTTTAGCCCCCTCCAAGAAATTTTTGGGTAGTACTCACGGGCTTTCAGGCTTCCAGCCACGTCTCCTTGCTGCCTCCTCATACACCGCTGTTGGGCTCTCGCTGCCTCCATCTCCTCACGAGCGCGGCGATATTCCAATGTGCGCCCAGTGTCCTTTTCCCTCCAAAATTCGTCCAAGTCCACGAGTCCTGGTTGCTCTGTTGAGCTCTCCCCGCCGCTTGGTCCTCGGTTGGTGGGTGATTCTGTAACGGGTGTCGTCTTCCTCCTCCTCGGACGAGGAGAGGAGAGAAGGATCGGTAGACCAATGCGCAGCGAGGTGTGCTGACATAATGATTTATTGAAAAAACAGACGAACACTGACACGAACTAGACTTCAGAAATACAAAATAACAAACGGACAACGTAGACGAAACCTGAACATGGAACTTACAATAATAGACACGAAGAACTCACGAGCAGGAAACAGACTACATCAAACGAAATAACACCGAAACAATCCCGTGTGGTGCGCAGACACAAACACAGGAGACAATCACCCACAACAAAACAGTGTGAACAGCCAGCCTATATATGGTTCCCAATCAGAGGAAAACGTAAACCACCTGTCTCTGATTGAGAACCATATAAGGCTGATTAACAGTGATCTAAACACAAAACATACAATGCCCACCCCAACTCACGCCCTGACCAACTAAACATATACAAAAACACATAAAATAGGTCAGGAACGTGACAATATATAAACATCTGTTCATTGAGCCCTGTTGTCATACTAGGTATCTTCCATTGGGACTGCAACGGGACGGATTCAACTGCTTGGGTGTTCTGGTTCTGGATAAAGCAACATTGTTTCACTCTGTGCCTTCAACATTTGAAGTGCATACCGTAGGTAGGTCAGTTTCTTTGTTGCAAAGGCATGCATTGCCTACAGCGCACTGATTTACATGCTTTTTAAGTTCAGCCTCATCGCAGCATATCGCAATATTACATAAATAGGGTTAAAGGAGCATGTTATAACATCTAACTGTTTGAAAGAGGCAACTGTAAAACATAAATCCCAGATTCACCTGGGGGGAGGAGGAGGAGGGAGGAGGAGGAGGAGGAGGAGGAGGAGGAGGAGGAGGAGGAAGGTTGCGTTGCCCGATGTGGAGAGAAGGGTGTGGGGGGAATATGTCTGTATCTGGATGCCAGATATGCTGTAAAGTATGTTTTTCTTTTCAGCGTAGGAAGCACTGGATGAAACAGAGAAGGCTATAAGATCAGTAGAGGGTTTACTCAAGTGCTTTTATTAGATAAGCTTCAGACAATAGGCTTATAGCTCAAGTGCAAGGGTCGAACAGGAAAAACAACAGGTTGGTGACTATAAGAACACATTCTGCACTGGCTGTCTGTCTTCTCTCCCAGTTGGGTCTCAGTAGACATGGCCATGAGGTGCTTCTGTCTGCTGGTGCTGCTGCTCGCTCTGGATGTGTGTGAAGCTGACCGTGGTCGGGAGTGGGCTCACCACGGGGCATCAATGTTCGCCGACCTGACCCCCAATGAGATGCGCCATGTCCGGGACTACCTGCAAGGAAAGCCAGAGCTGGGTCTGACAGCGGCCCGGGGCAAGTCCCTGAAGAAGAATAGCATTCTGCTGATGGAGCTCCACCTGCCCCGCAAGCACAAGGCACTGAGGGCCCTGAACCGGGGCCAGGCCAAGCCCACGCGCCAGGCCAGGGTGGTGGTGCAGTTCGGGAACCAGTCCCAGCCCAACATCACCGAGATCATCGTGAGTCCACTTCCCTTTCCTACTTCGTACAGGGAGAAGACCTTCAAGGGAGACAAGCCCATTCGGTTTGAGTCACGGCCCATTACAGTGGCTGAGTACTCGCACATAATCGACATCTTGCAGAAGATCACCGCCAAGGTCCACAAGGTGCTGTTTGAGACCACGGGGGGATTTTCCTTCCACAACTGTACCGACCGCTGCCTGACGTTCTCTGACATTGCACCCCGTGGTTTGGAGTCGGGTGAGAGGAGGACCTGGATCATGCTGCAGAAGTTTGTGGAGGGCTACTTCATCCATCCTGTGGGCTTTGAGGTCCTTGTGAATCATAAAGACCTGGACCCTGAGCGCTGGACGGTGGAGAAGGTGTGGTACAATGGCCAGTACTTTGACAAGGTGGAGGAACTGGCGGAACAATACGAGAAAGGAACGCTGGAGAAAGTCAAACTTCCTGACCATGACAACGAGGACTTGTACTCCACTTACATTCCCCGTGGGCACAGCAACACCCGCACTGACATCCACGGGCCCAAGCTGGTGGAGCCCCAAGGCCCTCGCTACCATGTGGATGGGAACTTTGTGGAATATGCTGGCTGGTCCTTCGCCTTCCGTGTCCGCTCCTCCGCCGGCCTCCAGATCTTCGACCTGCGCTTCAACGGAGAGCGCATCGCCTACGAGGTCAGTCTCCAGGAGGCCATTGCCTTCTATTCAGGCGACACCCCCGCCGCCATGCAGACCAAATACATTGACGCTGGCTGGGTCATGGGCACCCATGACTACGAGCTGGCGCCTGGCATCGACTGCCCTGAAATCGCCACCTTTCTAGACCTGCACCATTACTACGATACGGACAAGCCTGTACATTACAAGAACGCCCTGTGTGTGTTTGAGATGACCACGGGGATGCCTCTGAGGAGGCACTTCAACAATAACTCCCAAGGGGGCTACAACTTTTTCGGGGGTCTGGAGAATCACGTGCTGGTGCTTCGGACCACCTCCACCGTCTATAACTACGACTACATCTGGGACTTCCTCTTCTATCAGAACGGAGTGATGGAGTCCAGGGTCAGTGCCACCGGTTACATCCACGCCACTTTCTTCACGCCTAACGGACTACACTACGGGTCCAAGGTGTATAACTACGTTCTGGGCAACCTGCACACGCATCTCATCCACTACAAGGTTGACCTTGATATTGCTGGTGAGTTCTGTTCTATCAATCTGGTAGTGTGATTATGTCATTCAGGATTCAGGAACCACATTTTGTAATTCTGTGAATGGTTGCTGATTATCTGTCTGTAAAGCTACAAAGTTCAGTCTATATGTAAATACAGCAATTTATAATAACACATGGGTTGGTATACTTTCAAAATAGAAAGGAAATAAAATACCAAAGAAATAAGGTGACAATGTTCACACGTACAGGCTTGTGTYCTAGCCTCTGTTTGATCTGACTTCTAGGGAAGAATGTCAAATTCTTGAAGGTATTTTAGATCTTTGGTCCACCATTGCATTATGGGTGTTGCTCCTAGATGGTTGGTTTATGATTGTTGCTCCCAGCCAAATACAACAACATGAAATTATGTCAGCCATTGTGATGAATCATTGACAAGAAACCCAAAATAACCTTTCATATCATGTGCCATGGGCAATACAACTGATAAATGTGATGATATGCCTAGTCTGTGCAATATCAGAACATTACTTCAATGCCTAGGTCCACTGCATTTAAACTCAACAAAGGGCAATAAAGGTTTCAAATGCATTCATTATTGCATCTCAATTCTTCTTTTGAAATCGAAATGGAATTAATTGCAAACACCAGCCCTACTTGACCCCAGCCCTAATTGACCCCAGCCCTACTTGACACCAGACCTACTTGACCCCAGCCCTACTTGACCCCAACCCTGCTTGACCCCAGCCCTACTTGACCCAAACCCTACTTGACCCCAACTCTGCTTGACCCCAACCCTGCTTGACCCCAGCCCTACTTGACCCCAACCCTACTTGACCCCAACTCTGCTTGACCCCAACCCTGCTTGACCCCAGCCCTGCTTGACCCCAACCCTGCTTGCCCCAGCCCTACTTACCCCAACCCTACTTGACCCCAACCCTGCTTGACACCCAACCCTGCTTGACCCCAATCCTACTTAACCCCAGTCCTTGACCCAGTCCTACTTGACCCCAACCCTGCTGACCCCAACTCTGCTTAACCCCTACCTTGCTTGACCCCAGTCCTACTTGACCCCAGCCCTACTTGACCCCAAGCTCTACTTGACCCCAACCCTGCTTGACCCCAGCCCTACTTGACCCCAACCCTGCTTGACCCCAGTCCTACTTGACCCCAACCCTGCTTGACCCCAACCCAGCTTGACCACAACCCTGCTTGACCCCAACCCTGCTTGACCCCAACCCTGCTTAACCCCGTTAATATGATTGCTTTTGTCAAACGCTCCAGGTCGGGAGAACAGCTTTGAGTCGATGAACCTCAAGTATGTGAACTTCACCAACCCGTGGAGCCATAAACATTCCGTCGTCCAATCCAAGCTCGTCAAGACGCAGCACCAGACGGAACGCGGCGCCGCCTTCCGCTTCGGCAAGAAGTTCCCCCGCTACGTGCACTTCTACAACCCCAACGAGAAGAACAAGTGGGGCCACCAGAAGGGCTACCGCATCCAGTACAACTCCCACGCCAACAGTGTGCTGCCCCGTGGCTGGATGGAGGAGAACGGCATCAGCTGGTCCAGGTAACGACAACACACAGCTAAAGGGACTGTTCACCCTGAAAATCAAAGTTTAGCAGATGTTTTCATACCTCAATCAACTTCAGTTCATCCCACACCATCTGTTGAGTAGTTCCCACTGTAGACAGAGGAAATCTGCAGGCCACTACCAACAATGTATGGGAAAGATTGGCACCATCTAATCATATGGTGGGGTAGTATGGGTACTATCCCTTTAAAGCTGAGGTAGGCAAAACAGCACCACTTGCTGCCCCAGGAGCATTTGTTATTGTTTTTTGTTCGGAGGAAAAAAGCATCCATCAACGTGGTAGAAAATAACTCTACAGTTGTATCGAAGAATGCAGTGATCTGTAATGACGGCCGAGGGATTCAGATTATTATAGCATCTGACATCTACTGTCAGACAGTTCGGATTCAGTCTGAAGTGCACTACATATGATGTGTACTGGTGAGAGTGGCTTTATCTTCCTCTGTATGTAGATACCCGTTGGCTGTGACCAAACACAAGGACAGTGAGCCCACCAGCAGTAGTATCTACACTCAGAACGACCCCTGGGAGCCGGTGGTGTCTTTTGAGGACTACATCTGCAACGATGAAAACATCATTAACCAGGTGAGACCTATTGTTACCAATAACTCAACTCATTCTCAGACTCAAAATAGAAGCTTCCCTACCCTGGATGGCATTATAATTGTATAATAACTAAATAATAAATACAATCAATCAATTAATCAATCAACCTGTCTCCTGTGTAGGACCTGGTTGCCTGGGTGACGGTGGGCTTCCTGCACGTGCCCCACTCAGAGGACATCCCCAATACGTCGACGCCCGGCAATGCCGTGGGCTTCTTCCTGCGTCCCTTCAACTTTTTCGACGCGGACCCCTCTCTGGCGTCCCGCAGTACCGTCATCGTCCGGCAAGACAAAGAGGGCAAGCCCAAGGTCCAGAGATGGACCCCAGAAGTCGTAGGTCACTGTGTGACTGACAGGCCTTTCTTCTACAACGGCACCTATGCAGGAGTCTGAGGGACTGGTGCGACTGACAGGAAAGACACAAAATGGAGGTTCCATCCTTGGTTCTGAGGATGGAAATCATGTAAATGCTAAATAATATATTCTGACACAGGCATTAATAAAAGTCATATTATGTTGATATCGTTCCTGTTAAAATGTGAAAGAATAACTTTTTTTTTAATGAGTGTGCAAAAGTATTACAACAATTTACCATTCCTATACATAGGCACATTTCATAAGAAACTCTCTAAAATCATAACTCAGACACATTTTACCATTGTACATACATACAGTACCAGTCAAARGTTTGGACACACCTACTCGTTCAAAGGTTTCTCTTTATTTTTACTATTTTCTACATTGTAATAGTGAAGACTTGAAGACATGAAATAACACATATGGAATCATGTAGTAACCCAAAAAACTGTTAAACAAATCAAAATATATTTTTCAAAGTAGCCACCCTTTGCCTTGATGACAACTTTGCACACTCTTGGTATTGGTGGGAAAGTCAATACTGACCTGTGAACTAATACAGGGAATCAGACCGTGTTTAGCTATAGGGAGTATTTTATTTGTTCTTTCCAGTCAAGGTCTGTCCTGGAACAGTCCACAGACGTCTACAACTCTTGTTCCTTTCCTCTGCTTTTTCAAAAACGGATTGATGTACGTTGGAAAGGTAAAGAAAAACAGCTGTAAGGATCTTGGTGAGTAAGAGGACCAGTGCAAGCAACGGCATTGACGAATGGGAAGTTATGCTTGAGGAGTATTTGACCACCGTGTCAAGTGTTTAACCAAATTGTTTTTTTTTAAACACCATCCATGATGAACAAGAAGTTACAACCCCATATGTCAATCATCTTAGAGAGAAGCATTATCAACCTAAGAGTGAGGTTCCCTGAGGAACAACCTTAGAGTGAGGTTCCCTGAGGAACAACCTTAGAGTGAGGTTCCCTGAGGAACAACCTTAGAGTGAGGTTCCCTGAGGAACAACCTTAGAGTGAGGTTCCCTGAGGAACAACCTTAGAGTGAGGACCGCTGAGGAACAACCTTAGAGTGAGGTTCCCTGAGGAACAACCTATGTACCTGAACTGTTAAATACTAAGACAAATATACAGTAGATTGTAACATTGTTTTGACCTGTTTTTTTAAAACTTTGACACAGGGTTAATGATTGATAGACCATGTGACATAACCTACAGTCTGTTAGTCATAATGATAAGCAGTAGGGGATGAATACAAAACATGAGTTTTGCAAAGGAGGGAAAACTCCTTACACAGATCAATGCTACAGTGGTCTAAGTGACATTAACATGACCAAGTGTTCAGCAACAGAGAAACCAAAAACACAGTGTTAATCATTAGCTTTATACAATATATTGTTTGGAGGGCAAAATATACTGTCAAAGCAGTCCATTGATTCAAAAGGAAATCAGTTTCACCGATTCTCAGTGGTTGGTGGTCAGGAATGAGTCTGGGAAGATGTGAATAGCTACTGCCATCTAGGGGTTAAATGAGAAACAACTCTAATTTCTGCCTTAGAAAATATAATACTTACTGTATATGTATATGGGAAAGGGGGATACCTAATCAGTTGTACAATGACAACTAGAAGAGGTAAATTATGGACATTATGGACAGTATATGAATAGAAAAGGTGTGTACAGCAGTAGTTATATATGATGAGCCTTGACTAGAATACAGTGTATATGTACATATGAAGTGGGTAAAACAGCATGTAAACATGATTAAAGTGACATAGGATACCAGATCAAACAGGAGAATTATACCAGATAGGACAGACTGACCCTGTCCCTCGGCACAGACTATTACAGCATAGATACTGGGGACTGACGGGGGACACTGTGGCCCCTTCTAAAGTTAACCCCGGACAGGGCCAACCAGGCAGGATGTAACCCCGCCCACTTTGTCAAAGCACAGCCCCCACACCACCAAAGGGATATCAAGAGACCACTAACTTAATACCCTGAGACAAGGCTGAGTATAGCCCACGAAGATCTCCCCACAGCACAAGCCCGAGAGGGGTGCAAAACCAGACAGAAAGATCACRTCAGTGACTCTACCGACACGGGAGAGCGCGAGCAAGCCAGTGACTCAGCCCCGGTAATAGAATCCCAGTGGAGAGAGGGGAGCCGGCCAGGAAGCGTTTATTTTTGTTCATTATTGAGTCAGTACAGAACCTTTAATTTGTGTTTTTCTTGTTTTAAATATATGTACTTCCGTCCATGAGATGTTCTTGTCTACTAATGCTCTGTATTTTGTCATGTTTCATGTTTTGTGTGGAACCCAGGAACAGCTAATGGGGATCCTAATAATATACCAAAAAAGAACAGGGAGATTAGCATGTCTTGGGGGTATGATCTTTGACACTGATTCAGGATTTCTCCGTAATCATGGTAACATCCAGATGAATGTAGAAGTGTTTAGAAACATATTATATTCTTATTTACAATAAAAGTGACTCCAAAATGACACAATACATTATTTACCATTAATTTCTATTGGGCATAAAATAATCTGAAACAAGACCAAAAACAAATTGCAAATGAATCCAACAAGTTTGTAGAGTCAATGTAATTATTGCTAGATATGTGACCAAATACTTAACTATTGACTACTTTATATGGGTGTCAATATTTCTGACCTCTACTTTTTTGAGAAAGAAATCTCTTTCTCTGAGCAATTGTATTAGTATAAAATAATATAATTTCTAAAAACAAATTAGCATACTATATAGCTCAGTATTTTAATTATTTATTTTATACAGTCTTTATTGCTCATCTTCATCAAGGGCGTCAACTTTCTCGGACCCCACTGTACCTCTCTTCCCTCGCACACAGGAAGCGAGTCTGAGAAAATCTTAGTCTGTTTCAGCCTTAATTTTGTAATAATAATAAAATCTTTATAATACATTTTAAAAAGTTCAGACAGTCCTCCTCTGGGTGCTTACAGGCTGCATGCACCTGCTTGATTTAAAAACTAATATCAAAGTAGATTAAGGATTAATAGGACAGGCTGATGGGTATTTCTAACAAAATGATTGGTCAAATGATTGACAATCATTACCCAACTATATTACTTGGTCATCTATGAACATCTTGGCCATGTTCTGTTATAATCTCCACCCGGCACAGCCAGAAGAGGACTGGCCACCCCTCATAGCCTGGTTCCTCTCTAGGTTTCTTCCTAGGTTCTGGCCTTTCTAGGCCCTCCACTACACCCCTGGTTATGTCTCTGTGCTGACCCTCCACTACACCCCTGGTTATGTGTCTGTGTGTTGACCATCCACTTCACCCCTGGTTATGTCTCTGTGTTGACCATCCACTTCACCCCTGGTTATGTCTCTGTGTTGACTGTCCACTACACCCCTGGTTGTGTCTCTGTGTTGACCATCCACTACCCCCCTGGTTATGTCTCTGTGTTGACTGTCCACTACACCCCTGGTTATGTCTCTCTGTTGACCCTCCACTACCCCCCTGGTTATGTCTCTGTGTTGACGCGTCCACTCACCCTGGTTATGCGTCTGTGGTTGCCGTCCACACGACCCTGCGTATATTCTCTGTGTTGTACCGATCCACCCTACCCTGGGTTCCAGTGGTTCCTCTGTGTTGACTGTCACTATCCCCCCTGGTTATATCTCTGTCGTTGACCGGTCCCACGTACTTCCCTGGTTACTTTTGTCTCTGTGTTTGACTGTCCACTACAACCCCTGGATGCTCATGCTTCTGTGTTGTACTTGTGGACGCACGTACATTCCCTTGGTTATCGTCGGCGTGTGTTCGAACCATCCTCCGGACTAACACCCCTGGTTATCGCTCTCTTCGCTTGTGTATTGTCACTAGCGCCACTCATTGTGTTTATATTTCGTTAGATGCTATAGATCCGTTTAAGGACCTACTTGGCACAATCACCGCGCTTGTCGATGGTAATAGGTGAAGTTTTCATTCTTGGGTGTTTTTTGAAACCTGTTACGCATCATAAGGCGGGGGGCCAACTCCTGTGGTTGTGTTATGGTACATGTCGTTGACCATTAATAACTACACCCTGGTTATGTCTTCTGTTGTTGACCGTCCACTACACCCCTGCATATGCTCCTGTGAAGTCCACTACCCCTGGTTATGTCTGGTACTGTGTTGACCATCTGCCACTACACCCCTGGTTATGTCTCTCTGTTGACTGTCCACTACACCCCTGGTTATGTCTCTCTGTTGACTGTCCACTACACCCCTGGTTATATCTCTGTGTTGACCATCCACTACCCCCTGGTTATGTGTCTGTGTTGACCATCCACTACCCCCCTGGTTATGTCTCTGTGTTGACCATCCACTACACCCCTGGTATGTCTCTGTGTTGACCATCCACTACACCCCTGGTTATGTCTCTGTTGACCATCCACTACACCCTGGTTATGTCTCTGTGTTGACCATCACTACCCCCTGGTTATGTCTCTGTGTGTTGACCATCCACTTCACCCCTGGTTATGTCTCTGTGTTGACCCTCCACTACACCCTGGTTATGTGTCTGTGTGTTGACCATCCACTTCACCCCTGGTTATGTCTCTGTGTTGACTGTCCACTACACCCCTGGTTATGTCTCTGTGTTGACTGTCCACTACACCCCTGGTTATGTCTCTCTGTTGACTGTCCACTACACCCCTGGTTATGTCTCTGTGTTGACCGTCCACTACACCCCTGGTTATGTCTCTCTGTTGACCCTCCACTACACCCCTGGTTATGTTCTCTGTGTTGACCGTCCACTACACCCCTGGTTATGTCTCTGTGTTGACCATCACTACACCCCTGGTTATGTCTCTCTGTTGACCGTCCACTACACCGCTGGTTAGAGCCACTGGGTCAAGTAGATAACCGTCTTAGACAGCTTGAGGGGAGTATTCTCTTCACACTCAAGAGTTGAGTCTAAGTCTAGAATAGGTTCCTGTTTATATTAGCCACATGTTATCTTTCAATATGAGTCACACGTGGAAGTCCCACATATGTCTGAATGATGAGTAACAGTTAGTGCATGGGTAACATATCCTGGTGGAAATCATTCAACAACAATCAACACCACATTAAGATGTTAACCATTAACACAAGTTTTACACAAGTCTAGGGGCATCATCAACATCTCTGCCCATTGACTTTACATGTGGGGGTGTAAAAGAGAGTATGGTTTCCTGTCTTATGGAGGCTAAATAAATACCCTTCGAGGGAATCAAATGTCACCTTTTTGTGAACCACACAGGAGGACAAACCATGGCAAAAGATAAAAGAAACTGCACAGTCACCGAGGAACATACAGTACCAGTCAAAAGTTTGGACGCACGTACTCATTCAAGGGTTTTTCTTTATTTTTACTATTTTCTACATGTTAGAATAATAGTGAAGACATCAAAACTATGAAATAACACATATGGAATCCACATATTCTTCAAAGTAGCCATCCTTTGCCTTGATGACATCTTTGCACACACTGAAGCTGGCATTCTCTCAACCAGCTTCATGAGGTAGTCACCTGGAATTCATTTCAATGAACAGGTGTGCCTTGTTAAAAGTTAATTTGTGGAATTTCTTTCCATCTTAATGCGTTTGAGCCAATCAGTTGTGTTGTGACAAGCTAGGGGGTGGTATACAGAAGATAGCCCTATTTGCTAAAAGACCAAGTCCATATTTTGGCAAGAACAGCTCAAATAAGCAAAGAGAAACAACAGGCCATCCTTACCTTAAGACATGAAGGTCAGTCAATACGGAACATTTCAAGAACTTTGAAGGTTTCTTCAAGTGCGGTCACTAAAACCATCAAGCGCTATGATGAAACTGGCTCTCGTGAGGACTGCCACAGGAAAGGAAGAGCCAGAGTTACCTCCGCTGCAGAGGATAAGTTCATTAGAGTTACCAGCCTCAGAAATTGCAGCCCAAATAAATGCTTCACAGAGTTCAAGTAACAGACACATCTCAACATCAACTTTTGAGAGGAGACTGTGTGAATCAGGCCTTCATGGTCGAATTGTTGCAAAGAAATCACTACTAAAGGACACCAATAATAA
Organism: Salvelinus sp. IW2-2015; assembly: GCF_002910315.2. NCBI lineage: Eukaryota > Metazoa > Chordata > Actinopteri > Salmoniformes > Salmonidae > Salvelinus > Salvelinus sp. IW2-2015. Next base: position 24,463,028 of record NC_036854.1, on the reverse strand, counting down.
GAAGATACTTGCTTGGGGCAAGAAACACGAGCAATGGACATTTAGTCAGATTTTTGGTTCCAACAGTTGTGTCTTTGTGAGACGCAGAGTAGGTGAACGGATGATCTCAGCATGTGTGGTTCTCACCGTGAAGCATTGAGGAGGAGTTGTGATGGTGTCGGGGTACTTTGCTGGTGACACAATCAGTGATTTATTTAGAATTCAAGGCACACTTAACCAGCATGGCTACCACAGCATTCTGCAGCGATATGCCATCCCATCTGGTTTGTGCTTAGTGGAACAATCATTTGTTTTTCAACAGGACAATGACCCATAACACACCTCCAGGCTGTGTAAGGGCTATTTGACCAAGAAGGAGATTGACGGAGTGCTCCATCAGTTGACCTGGCCTCCACAATTACCCAACCTCAACGCTATTGAGATGTTTTGGGATGAGTTGGACCGCAGAGTGAAGGAAAAGCAGCTAACAAGTGGTCAGCATATGTGGAAACTCCTTCAAGACTGTTGGAAAAGCATTCCAGGTGAAGCTGGTTGAGAGAATGCAAATAGTGTGCAAAGCTGTCATCAAGGCAAAGGGTGGCTAACAGTTTTTTTGATTACTACATGATTCCATATGTGTAATTTCATAGTTTGATGTCTTCACTATTATTCTACCATGCAGAAAATAGTGTAAATAAAGAAAAACCCTTGTATGAGTCGGTGTGTCCAAACTTTTGACTGATCTATCTGCAGAATCAAAAAACGTTTCACTTACACGTTTGTCTAAACAGGACATTTTTGGTCCTCCAATCATGACTCTCAAAATACTTTCTTAATATTCATCTTTATCTCACCGTGACATAAATATGAGATATAGAATCAGCTGGAAGCACTTAGCAGAGTCATGGATGCAAGACTGGCTGGCAAGTGGCCAATAATTCATTATTTGAATCTCTACACTAATCTGATGTTCATGTAAGTAAGCATCAACAAGTAAGCTTGAGACGCTTCGACAGACGCATCACCATTATTTTGATAGCAGTGTCACGCCTCGACTATCTATAAAAAGGCATATATGGGACACTCAAGTGTATGTGCATACTGCATACTGTATGTGCATAGATATGGTAACTGGTTTCTATGTACAGTGTTTAAGCACAATCAATATGTCAACATGAGAGGAGAGAGAGGGGAGGGGGTAGTGTGGGACCATGCTGTGCTCCAGCAGCCCAGTGCTGCCACCATGCAGTGGGGTTGGGCAGCCTGTCTGTCTCCCCTGGTATGTCAACCATCCAATTCCTCTTTGTCCACCTCTCAAAATAACCCAGAACAGCTGAGACAAAGCCTGATAGAGCCAGGCGGGCAGAGTCCGGTCCAATCCACTCCGCAGGGGGCGGACAGTGGAAACAAAGATCGCAGGGTGGTGATCTTAGAGGATCTATTAAATCAATAACGCTCGAGGGGGTGTGGTATATGGCCAATATACCCCATGGCTAAGGGCTGTTTATCGGCCGTTTTTATACCACAAACCCCCCCCGAGTTCCTTTATTATTATTTTTTTATCTGGTTACCAACGTAATTAGAAACAGTAAACAAGTACCTGTGGTATGCGATCTGAAATACCACGGCTTTCAGCCAATCAGCATTCAGGGCTTGAACGACGCGGTTTATAACTAAGTAATAATACATGATAGGCCAGGTGTTATGACATTTTTATCATGGTTGTGAAGTGGTCATAGCAACGAGGCGAAGCCGGCTATTACGCTGACATGAAAGGGTAGAGACCCTTAATACACAGTACATGACATACAGTACGATTGTATCACAGTAGGTAAAAACAAATGGTTTTCATTAACATGCCACACACTGTAAAAGAACACCACCTGGCATTCATTCCCCCAGGGGTTATGGGAGTGTGGGGACATGCCTGGCAGTGAATTTGGAAACACAGAGAAGGGTTGAGCCCTATTGCATAATATCCACCACCCCCAAAGGTTGTTGTGATCCATCTTCCAGGCCTCTCTTTTCATGGGGGCCGGGGCCATCACCGCTGTCACACAGCCCACAGAGAGGCATGGAGGCCGGGGCCATCACCGCTGTCACACAGCCCCCAGAGAGGCATGGGGGCCGGGGCCATCAGGGCCGTCATCCGCTGTCACACAGCCCCCAGAGAGGCATGGAGGCGCGGGCCATCATCGCTGTCACACAGCCCCCAGAGAGGCATGGAGGCCGGGGCCATCATCGCTGTCACACAGCCCCAGAGAGGCATGGAGAGGCGGGGCCATCATCGCTGTCACACAGCCCCCAGAGAGGCATGGAGGCCGGGGCATCATCGCTGTCACACAGCCCCAGAGGAGGCATGGAGGCCGGGCGCATCATCGCTGTCACACAGCCCCAGAGAGGCATGGGGGCCGGGCCATCATCGCTGTCACAGCCCCCAGAGAGGCATGGGGCCGGGGCCATCACCGCTGTCACACAGCCCCAGAGGGCATGGGGGCCGGGGCCATCACCGCTGTCACACAGCCCCCAGAGAGGCATGGGGGCCGGGGCCATCACCGCTGTCACACAGCCCCCAGAGAGGCATGGGGGCCGGGGCCATCACCGCTGTCACACAGCCCCCAGAGAGGCATGGGGGCCGGGCCATCACCGCTGTCACACAGCCCCCAGAGAGGCATGGGGGCCGGGCCATCCTCGCTGTCACACAGCCCCCAGAGAGCATGGGGGCCGGGGCCATCACCCGTCACACAGCCCCAGAGAGGCATGGGGGCCGGGCCATCCCGCTTCACACAGCCCCCAGAGAGGCATGGGGCCGGGGCCATCACGCTGTCACACACAGCCCCCAGAGAGGCATGGGGGCCGGGGCCATCACCCTGTCACAACAGCCCCCAGAGAGGCATGGGGGCCGGGGCCATCACCGCTGTCACACAGCCCCAGAGAGGCATGGGGGCGGGGCCATCACCGCTGTCACACAGCCCACAGAGAGGCATGGGGGCCGGGGCCATCACGCTGTCACAACAGCCCACAGAGAGGCATGGGGCCGGGGCCATCACGCTGTCACACAGCCCCCAGAGAGGCATGGGGGCCGGGGCCATCACCGCTGTCACACAGCCCCCAGAGAGGCATGGGGGCCGGGGCCATCACCGCTGTCACAACAGCCCCCAGAGAGGCATGGGGGCCGGGGCCATCACCGCTGTCACACAGCCCCCAGAAGAGGCATGGGGGCCGGGGCCATCACCGCTGGTCACACAGCCCAGAGAGGCATGGGGGCCGGGCCATCACCGCTGTCACACAGCCCCAGAGAGGCA
>NC_036854.1:24445865-24453934 GCF_002910315.2 Salvelinus sp. IW2-2015 | reverse complement strand
CCAGAGAGGCATGGGGGCCGGGGCCATCACCGCTGTCACACAGCCCACAGAGAGGCATGGGGGCCGGGGCCATCACCGCTGTCACACAGCCCCCAAAGAGGCATGGGGGCCGGGGGACAAAAGCCCACACTGACCCTGCTGAGGGGGTACTGTAGTACTGTATACCGCTGACCCACATTTATACATAATTTCTCACGTTATTACACTGACATGAAAGGGCAACCTTAGATTACATGACATAGGATTGTGTCACAGTAGTAGGTAAGTCAGATAGGAGTCTGCTAAGATTCCCAACCTATTTATAGAATATATATAGCAGATATGCTATAGCAGGGCATTTTGGCGATGTTTTACCTGTTTTAGATTAGAGGATAGAGTATGGCAAGTATTTCATAACCAATTAATCCTAATCCTAAAGCTGTACAAAGACAAGCCTGAGTTATGTATCACAACATAAATGCTGCATTTATGTTAAGGCATAAATCCCCATATAACCCAATAACAACTCACTCCTCTTATTAACAGTAGAGCAAAACTAAAGTGCTGGGTTAAGTAGGACAAATGCATCCTCCAACCACCTAACAATCCCCTATTAAGTGACTGTCAGGAAGCCAATTTGTTTTATTTCCTTCTCTGAAGAGTCGAGTCACTATGACAACAGCCATCTGAGAGCACTAGAGTGTCAAGAGAAAATTAGGGGTAGCAACCGTGTTAGTTAGCAACCGTGTTAGTTACGACTCCTCAGAGAGCAGTGCACAGTCTGGTGCTGTTATGAATAGTGACAATGAAATATACAGTAGGACCTACAGAGGACAGCATCATGTCTTAGGCTAGATGTTCTTATCAACTCCTTTCCAGTGTTGTAATCTTTCATCCCGGGTTAGCCCAGAACTAAAATCTGGTGTATTGCGGTCAGTCTCTCCTGGATAGTCTCTGCTTTTGCAGTTTTTTCTCTGGTCCTATAACCTACTGTCTCATCCTCAAGGTACAATTAGACTTGATTTCTGTTAGGCGACACAGATGCCTATGCATTGCATACTGTATAATTTCCCTCAATAATTGTGCCTTGAGCTACTGTAATCTGACCATAGAGATGTATTTTCACACTTTCATCTGCCACATTTGGGTGTGGCCGTCTGCAACCACTGGCACGTCTGTTCCTTGCCCGTGTTCTAATCTCTAGCACAACTATCTAAAATAAGGAACACTTTACCGCCTACAGTAATTGATACCAGCTACCACTTAAGTTTAATTGAGTAAACTGGGAGTAAATTTAGCATCCGAGGAGGAGTGCTGAATGACAAGCTACCAAAATGAAGGCCTTCACTGAGACTTGGACTAGCGGATCCACCCAGTAATACAGCAAGTCTTTGAGGAAGGAACTCACAGAATAAAACCACATAAAATGTTTCTCTGTCTGGATTGTGGGTGGATTGATTCCCTTTGTGTATTAGATCCAAATGGATCTGTCTATTTCAGACATTTTAATTATATGTCCTAGCAGTGTCTACTTCTGAGTAGTCTACTGGAAACCTTCCCCAAAAATATTCAAAATGATATAGTCCCTAGGCATAGTTTACAAACAGTCTACATGCACGTGACTCAAAAGACAGATAAAAGCCTCCTTCACTCCTTCACTTGTAAACTCTAGTCTCGTGGGCCTAGTTACAATTCCGTATAAAATGGAGTATAAAACACACTGTTAAAATGAAGGCAAAATGAATAGGCTAAACCCCCAAAGAAAGGCTAAATGAATAGTCTCCAAATCCAGTAGGCTAAACCCCCAATGAATGCTAAATGAGTAGTCTCCAAATTCAGTAGGCTAAACCCCCAAAGAAAGGCTAAATGAATAGTCTCCAAATCCAGTAGGCTAAACCCCCAAAGAAAGGCTAAATGAATAGTCTCCAAATCCAGTAGGCTAAACCCCCAAAGAAAGTGTCAGGACCCGGTGCGAGAAACAGTCACTAATAATCGTCAGAACCCAGAAGATGAGGCAGACACAGCAGTACTAGAGATGGTGGTTTAATTAAAGAACAAAATCTTCAGGCAAAGAAACTAAATCCACAATGTCCAAAACATAAAGCCAAAAGGCACAAAATGGAAATCCTCCAAAATACAAAGAAAACTCCACAAAGTGGTAAAAAACAGCAGGGAAAAACAAACCTCAAAAGACTACTAAATAATACACAAGAACTAAACCAGAAAACCTCTGGAAAATTCAACAAGAGAAATATCTGAATAAAACAAGGCTTGGGCTGGCTGGGCCTCTGGGCTGGTGCTAACTTACAAACACTGAGCAAAGAACTGAGGAACACAAGGGTTTAAATACTAACAAGGGAATGACCTACAGGTGCAACAATAATAGAGCAAAGAAAACAAAAGGTACAAAAAAGGTGCAATGGGGACATCTAGTGACCAAAACCCGAACAGTCTTGGCCAAAACCTGACAGAAAGGCTAAATGAATAGTCTCCAAATCCAGTAGGCTAAACCCCAAATGAATGCTAAATGAGTAGTTCCAAATTCAGTAGGCTAACCCCCCCCCCCCCCCCCCCAATGAAGGCTAAATGAATAGTCTCCAAATTCAGTAGGCAAAACCCCCAATGAAGGCTAAATGAGTAGTCTCCAAATCCAGCACGCCAACCCCCCCCCCCCCCCAACCCCCAATGAAGGCTAAATGAGTAGTCTCCAAATCCAGCAGGCCAACCCCCCCCCGCCCAATGAAGGCTAAATGCCGAGCATGGTTTTTTGTTTTTAACAATAAATAAGGGCTTTCATAAACTTCCACTGTCTTCCCAGAGCTGATGAATTTCTTCACTTTGGTTTGCTCCCACCATTCATCGAACTTGGTTGTAGAACGAGGTAGCGGTCTCAGCACTCATCTACTGTACTTTCAGCAGTAGCCCTATGATGGAGACTAAGGAAAGTCTACGCTCAGCTAACATGTTGTGGTGGCGTAGAGTTGCTGTCTGTATTGGGAACACAGGATATAAGAGGTGAGTGCTAATGTCTCCTAAACCTCACACTCACTATTCAATGTTTGATTAAATGCCACTCAAACTTGTTTGTCGTGTTTTAGCGGGCAGTTTTGTTGTTAGGACTTTGTTAGACCCAAGGGAGAATTAGCCTATCATGAACGCGAACAAAAAACAAACAGACGTGGTTTATTTATGTATCCCTTGAATGAGTACTGAACAAAATATATAAACGCAACATTCAACAATTTCAAAGATTTTTCAGAGTTACAGTTCACATTCGCCTCCCTCCCCTCTATCTGATATACCTACTGCAGCCCTCATCCTCCACATACAACATCCGTTCTGCCAGACCCATTCTGTTAAAGGTCCCCAAAGCACACACATCTTAGGTCTCTCTATATGTAGTGTTGTGGTGTCTCTCTTGTTGTGATGTGTGTTTTGTCCTATATTTGTATTTTATTTTAAATGTTTAATCCCAACCCCCGTTCCCGCAGGAGGCCTTTTGCCTTCTGGTAGGCCGTCATTGTAAATAAGATTGTATTCTTAACTGACTTGCCTAGTTAAGTAAACGTTAAAGAAAAAAAATACAAATCAGTCAATTTTAAAAAATTCAATAAGTCCCTAATGTATGGATTTCACATGGGTGGGCAGGGGCGTAGCCATGGGTGGGCCTGAGAGGACATGGGCCCACCCACTTGGGAGCCAGGCCCCCCCGCTACAGGTGAAGAAGCCGAATGTGGAAGTCCTGGGCTGGCGTGGTTACAGGTGGTCTGCAGTCTTGAGGCCGGTTGGACGTACTGCCAAATTCTCTAAAACGACGTTGGAGGTGGCTTATGGTAGAGAAACTAACATTCAATTATCTGGAAACAACTCTGGTGGACATTTCTACAGTTAGCATGCCAAATGCACGCTCCTTCAGCACTTGAAACATCTGTGGCATTGTGTTGCATGACAAAACAGCACATTTTAGACTGGCCATTATAATGATCATGCTGTTTAATCAGCTCCTTGATATGCCATATCTGTCAAGTGGATGGATTATCTTGACAAATGGTAAAATGCTCACTAACAGGGATGTAAACACGAATGTGCTCAAAATAAGGTTTTTGAGCGTATGGAAATTTTCGGCGATCTTTTATTTCAGCTCATGAAACATGAGACCAACACTTTACATATTGCTTTCATATTTTTGTAGACCCAGTGAGCACAGTATTTTGCACAGTATTTTGCTCATACAATATTTTTCTCATAGAGCCTGCATTTATTTATATCAAGTTATTCACGTTTCAATAAAAGTAGGGTGGATATAGTTGTTCTAATTGCCCAAAACATGACAAACAATACTTTGTGTCATATCAATTCATCAACATAGACATTAACAGGTCTTTCATAACCAATTACCCAATTCTGAATTATATTTCGCACCGGTCTGGGAGCCCCCCAGCCAATGAGAGAACACTAAGGGATGGACACGCCTCGAGTGTAATCAATCGAAGGATTAGCGCGTGTCCTGTACATTGTCATCCCGCTAGTCGACCGGACTGGGAGTTTCAATCACAACGCAAAGCCGGTTTCAGCCTGAAGTTTTTCTCCACGGTGAGAAGTGTCACAAGGGCAGACGCAGGAGGGACATGAGCGAAAGGTTTGTGGTCGTCCGTGTCGGTCAGGTTGACGACGGGGTCAAAAAGGATCCCGTACCTGATAGCGGAGGGGCTGAAGGCGACTCCATAGACCCACAAGATTATGTTCCTATCCTCGAGTACAGCAGAGAGCCCAACAGATACGGTAAGATTTTACCTGTCCCCGACTCAGCCCGTTATTATCTAGTGAGGATTAGCTATGCATTTCACTTTGGGTTGTTTATGGTTACGGAACCCCGAGTGTCCTTACAGAACTTTATGTACGGCACTTCCCAGATACATTAGGCACGAGCTGAAATGAGCATCTGCTTATCGTCCAGGGTACAGCACGCGCATAATTTACCTATTCGATTTTCTGAGTGATCATAGCTAATTCAAGATATCACTAATTAGCCTACTTCTCCATGACATCAACGCTCTTTTTGCTACATACGTGTTTCTGTTCTGCTTTTAATGCACAACTGTAGTTGATGATTGTCATAATTAATAATTTTGTCACATTTAATATTATCATAGCAATTATGTATAACATTAGCTTTGCCTGTTTGCGTCTCACCTACCACACGTCAGGTGTTGCATGGCAACAGGTTGTAATGAAATTGGCACTCCTCTAAAATTAGACTGAAATGTCAAAAAGCATCACCAGGGATAATCATGTTGAAGAATAGATAATTTACAACCCTTACCCTATTTCAGCCAATAGTTGTCCTCCTGAATATAGAAAACTGTGCTATAAGTGACCATATTCTCACAAATAAACTGCATCACTAGTCTAATTTTGGGAGCCTATGCAATGTCTGGACACCTACAATCTCTTGCCTGTTCATGAGGAGGCTATCTAGTGTTTCTGAATATAGAATCAAAAGCAGTGAGTGGTGTATTTTAATCGGCTTTCCTGAGTGTATTTGGGGAGTGCACAAGACTATTCAGAGTTATCGGGGCATGGGAAGCATGCTCATAGAGCTGTCATTAAAAGGGCAAGTTGGAACCTGGTTGGTGATCATGTTTTTGATATGAAGATATTGACAGCCATGCAAATTAATTCAAACTGTCAAATGAAATGTCAAGTGAGAGAGAGAATGTGTGTGTGTTTGTTTCAGTGTGTGAAAAACTATTCTATATGTTCATGTTATCTCGGCTCGTATTTTCCAGTTCCCTTCTATTCGGGAATCTGTTTCCTCTATCTCCTTCCTTCAATAAACTTGATATTTTAATCAATGCTTTAATAATAGCTTCATTTAATCGATTCTAATGCATTTAGTGATAAGGGGTAAGTCTGTAAATCAAATCACCCTCTAAAGAAGATAGGATAGTGGTGGGTGGGGTAGGGATAAGATGATACCTAGGCATTGAAATCATTTATCTTTGTCTTTGATAGATCAGTGTTTTCCCACATTACGCTGATAGGAAATGGTCTTCAGAGTTTCAGCAAACAAACCATAAGCCTATTTGGTAAAAAACTAAAAATACTTTAAATGTCCTAAGGAGTAGTTTGTTTTCCCTGGCACTCAATACAACAACAAAACAGAACCAAAACGTGTTATTTGATCCTGAAAACATTTAAAGGAGTGTTGCTTAGTCCGTTGACATTGGAATTTGGGAATTTAGAAAATAGGTGGCTCTATAAAATCTACTCCATCAAAGACAATTTACCCCGTCAAAGACAATTTACCCCGTCAAAGACAATTTACCCCGTCAAAGACAATTTACCCCATCAAAGACATTCTAACCCGCGAAAGACAATCTACTCTGTCAAAGACCATTGCTTAACACAACTGAACTCTCTTGAACCCAATCTACTGCGGTAGAAAAAGGGTTTTGACCAGCAGTTGCAGATTATACAGCAGTTATGTATATACTTATTTTTATAGGGCTTCTTAAATAGAGATTTACTTTCTGGAATTGATAGATTTTAAATGGAATTGGCCCTAAGTGTCAACACTGCTGGTCTTCTATTGTGCACTACGTATTGTGGTCTTCTGTAGCTCAGTTAGTAGAACATGGTCCTCTGTAGCTCAGTTAGTAGAACATGGTCCTCTGTAGCTCAGTTAGTAGAACATGGTCCTCTGTAGCTCAGTTTTTAGTAGAACATGGTCCTCTGTAGCTCAGTTAGTAGGAACATGGGTACTCTGGTAGGTTCAGTCAGTAGGATAAACATGGTCCTCTGTAGTTCTAGTCAGAGAACATGGTCCTCTGTAGGTGTCAGTTAGTAGAACAATGGTCCTCTGTAGCTCAGTTTAGTAGAACATGGTCTCTGTAGCTCAGTTAGTAGAACATGGTCCTGTGTAGTTTCAGTTAGTAGAACGTGGTCCTCTGTAGTTCAGTTAGTAGAACGTGGTCCTCTGTAGTTCAGTTGTAGAACGTGGTCTTGTAGTTCAGTTAGTAGAACGGGGTCCTCTGTAGTTCAGTTAGTAGAACGTGGTCCTCTGTAGTTCAGTTAGTAAGCACGTGGTCCTCTGTAGTTCAGTTCAGTGAACATGGTCCTCTGTAGTTCAGTCAGTAGAACATGGTCCTCTGTAGTTCAGTTAGTAGAACAGGTCCTCTGTAGCTCAGTTAGTAGAACATGGTCCTCTGTAGTTCAGTGTAGACACATGGTCTTCTGTAGTTCAGTTAGTAGAACGTGGTCCTCTGTAGTTCAGTTAGTAGAACGGGGTCCTCTGTAGTTCAGTTAGTAGAACGGTGGTCCTTTGTAGTTCAGTTAGTAGAACTGGTCCTCTGTAGTTCAGTTAGTAGAACGGGGTCCTCTGTAGTTCAGTAGTAGAACGGGGTCCTCTGTAGGTTCAGTTAGTAGAACGTGTCCTCTGTAGTTCAGTAGTAGAACGTGGTCCTCTGTAGTTCAGTTAGTAGAACGGGTCCTCTGTAGTTCAGTTAGTAGAACGGGGTCTCTGTAGTTCAGTTAGTAGAACGGGGGTCCTCTGTAGTTCAGTTAGTAGAACGGGTCCTCTGTAGTTCAGTTAGTAGAAACGTGGTCCTCTGTAGTTCATAGTAGAACGTGGTCCTCTGTAGTTCCAGGATTAGTAGAACGTGGTCCTCTGTAGCTCAGTTAGTAGAACGTGGTCCTCTGTAGTTCAGTTCAGTAGAACGTGGTCCTCGTAGTTCAGTCAGTAGAACGTGGTCCTCTGTAGTTCAGTCAGTAGAACGTGGTCCTCTTGTAGCTCAGTTAGTAGAACGTGGTCCTCTGTAGCTCAGTTAGTAGAACGTGGTCCTCTGTAGTTCAGTTAGTAGAACATGGTCTTCTGTAGTTCAGTTAGTAGAACGTGGTCCTCTGTAGTTCAGTTCAGCTAGAACGGGGTCCTCTGTAGATTCAGTTAGTAGAACATGGTCCTCATGTAGTTCAGTCAGTTAGAACATGGTCCTCTGTAAGTACTCAGTTAGTAGAACGTGGTCCTCTGTAGTTCAGTCAGCTCAGTAGAACATGGTCCTTCTGTAGTTCAGTTAGTAGAACGGGGTCTC
>NC_036854.1:24430670-24445430 GCF_002910315.2 Salvelinus sp. IW2-2015 | reverse complement strand
GAGCGGGGTGCTCTGTGGCTCAGTTAGCGAAGCGGGGTGCTCTGTGGCTCAGTTAGCGAAGCGGGGTGCTTGCAACGCCAGGATAGTAGGTTTGATTCCCAGGACCACCTGTACATAATATTTTGTAAGTCAACTTACCTGATAAAATAAGGGAACAATAAATACCTACATGACTGTATAAGTCGCTTTTGGCTAAAAGCATCTGCTAATTGGCAATATTATTATTATTTATTATTATTGTACATTAGGGACACATGCTACAGATGTCTGAGGCGCCAGGCATTACAAAGGTTTTCATGATGGCTCGCTGGTCTGGATAGAGTACTTCTGACTCGTGGCTCAACACAGTCACTGTCATTAGACACATGTGTTGAGTCACTTGTTTCACAGAGCTTCCTGTAATTTATACACACTGTTGTCCCTGACCATGGAGAGAGAGACAAGTCTTGAGTGTTTTGAAATAAACTTATTTTCCACAGCCTGTGACTGCCTTCTCACAGTAGCTGTGTCTTTCCTTCTTCTTGTTTTCCCTCCACGGGGATGGCATTACAATCACATTTAAAATAAAAATATTTATTTTATTCATTGTAAAGTGTACCTTTTATTTAACTAGGCAAGTCAGTTAAAAAAATAATTCTTATTTACAATGACGGCCTACACCGACCAAACACGGACGACGCTTGGCCAATTGTGCGCTGCCCTATGGGACACCCAATCACGGCCGGTTGTGATGCAGCCTGGATGTCAGGTTTCTATGTGATGATTTGTAATCTTCACAAGGGGGAAATCAATTTCGAAGCCACACATCTCGGTCAGCATTTGTTTCGGTTAAATGGCAGCTTCTAATGCAGGAACTAAATGTTCTGATCCACACATTTGAACACAGTGATGGTAAACATACAAACATGGATGGCACTTGAGTCAATCACAGAACTGCTTCTCTAATAACAACAGTCTATCAGTTATGTTGCCTGAGGTGTCGGGGGTCTAAAAAATGTTGAGGGAGATACGTGGTGTCGGTGTCACGTCACACACGTCCCTATGTCTGGAGTATGTATAGGATTAGGCTACCCTGCTTTCGACACCCTGTCAAAAGTAGCTTGGTGTAGAATTGCAAAATGATGGGAACTTTCAATCAATTCCCTGGTTTTCCCGAAATCCCGGTTGTATGGTTCCTGGAATCAGGAGGGGATTGGCAGGAAATATGTAATCCTCCAACCAGGATTTCTGGAATTGATTGAAAGTTCCGGAAATTTTACAACCTTACCTGGGTGCCGCTATTAACACTCTGGACTCTCTGGTGTAACCAGAGGACCCCCCCAATGTTTATTTAGCCTACACAGATGTCCTCTTTTTGAAGATTTTCCAAACCGAAAGCTCAGTGGTTTAACTTTGAGGAACACTAAATCTCTAAGGTGATATGCTGTGGAAGTGACTGCGCCCCCCCCCCCCCCCCCCCCCCCCCCAGCCTTGTAGTGTTTGAACTTTTGTAAGCTGTGAATGGTCTTCATGGGCAAAACTAGTTGCCAATTTGGTCTTTTTAAGCTAAAAAATAAAAGACATCTGGCAGGAGTAAATTCACCCACAAACACAAATATAATTATATACAGTACCAGTCAAAAGTTTGAAGAACACCTGCTCTTTCCATGACATAGACGGACCAGGTGAAAGCTATGATCCCTTATTGAAGTCACTTGTTAAATCCACCTCAATCAGTGTAGATGAAGGGGAGGAGACAGGTTAAAGAAGGATTTTTAAGCCTCAAAACAATTGTGACATGGATTGTGTATGTGTGCYATTCAGAGGGTGAATGTGCAAGACAAAATATTTAAGTGTCTTTGAACTGGGTATAGTAATAGGTGCCAGGCGCACCGGTTTGTGTCAAGAACTGCAACGCTGCTGGGTTTTTACACGCTCAACAGTTTCCCATGTGTATCAATAATGGTTCACCACCCAAAGGACAACTGTGGGAAACATTGGCGTCAACAAGGGCCAGCATCCCTGTGGAACGCTTTCGACACCTTGTAGAGTCCATGCCCCCGATGAACTGAAGCTGTTCTGAAGACAAAATGTTTGGTGTACTCAGTGTATGTCTTAAATTACTGTGTTTTCACAAATGTTTCGATGTAATTGTGAAACCCATTCAAAAAATTAGGGGACGAGATACGCAAGTATAGTGGAAGGGGTGGTTACTTTCACAGGGTATTGCCCATCACGCTCGCCTAATTCAGATTGAAGACCAAAATGCACATTTTTGTTTTTATGAATTTGTACGAATTAGCTAATTCTATTGAACCAGGGCCTACCTGTGTTTAAAAAACAACTTCCCTCTAATCGGTTGATGATCAGATACTTCCGTTGTAACTGTGGCTCTGTTGCGCTCACATTTTACAGTTGATTAAAAAAACTTCTGTTACAAATGTACTCCTCTTTTTTTTTKTTGTCAAATGTCTCTGATGCTGCTGCGTGTGCTGCCGCGTTGTCTTGCCATCGATGACACAGGCTGTGACTTATTTCATGATCCACTCATATCAACATCTCTGCTCATTAATGCTGGGGTAGGCTAGATAAATAAACAGAATAGGCCTAATTTAAAAGAACAGTGATGAAGGAAATTAAATATGCTGGGCAGAGTATTCCCAGAGCTCGTGGCTGAGTGCCCCTGGAATGAAACTGGAGCAAAATKTGATCGAAAGAGAAGATCGACGCTCCAATCGTTTAAAAAAAAATCCACTCCAGTCAAATTATGCTCCGTTCCTCACTCCACTCTGTTCTTATTCTCTAAATAGTGACAAGTGGTCTGTGAGAACTGCAGTTGATTAATCAGATCCTTTCTCAAATGTCACCACACACATGGTATTGACTCAGCTGTCCGCTTGACACGGAAGAAATGAAACTTTCTTCTATTTTGTAACAGTAGTCACATACGTGGAGAATTTAGTGTTCTCTGAATGGAACATTGGCATGTGTTCTATCCTGAGCTAGAGAGGGAGGGAACAGAGATGTGAAATCCATTTAAAGCCCAGAGCCACATCCTTTGCTTAGTGGTTCCCAAACTGTGAGGGGCGTGAGGTCTGGTCCGGGCCCGTGTCAGAGGCGCCTGGGTGTGGTGAGGACTTAGGTGGAGCGGTAGTGAATCTGCAAGTTGCGACTTGTCATCCCGTTAGTACTATGATATACCTTAAGAGAGTGACATATTTATAATCTTGTCAGGAATGTCCAGATCACCTAGCCCATGTCAGGCTGTTTTATTCATTTGTCTTTAAGTAAGGTTTTTTCTTAACGGCCAGAGATATGCTTGTCATTTATTTTGCATCTTAAATATTTCAAGCGGAGCATGCATACACCTTCACGTCGTCTCACTACAAGGTCGCACGCAAATGGTGTACTAGAATACTGGCTGATAAGTCAGCAAATATGAGTGCTGTCTTCTAGCGTTATGCAAAGAGCCAACCACTTGGTAGCTATAAAGTTGTTGGCTTTGCATACCTTCTCCTATCGGAACCCAAATGGTTGTCATAACGGGACACTCTCGCAGGAAATAAGCTTGTTAAACACTGCAAATACCTTTTGAGTATGTGCTGTGCTTCGTGGACCCAACCTGCGAGGCTGACGTTGCATAGCAGTGTATTTCCATTGTCTCCCGTTGTAGACTCAAGAGGCGTGTGCGAGCGGTGTATTTCCTCGTCGGGTGGCCAGAGTGTGGCAAGGCTGCCCAGCATGGTTAGGTATTTCCTAGGTCGTGGTGCTCCAGAGCGGTGGATGCACAGCAGCTAAGTATTTCCCTGTCGGGAGAGATGCCAGAGGACGCAGCGCTTATTTCCTGTTGTCGTGCCCAAGAGGTGCCAGCAGTTTGTTTCCTGTCGTGGCCCGAGAGGGTGCCAGCAGTTGTATTTCCTGTCGTGGCCAGATGGGTTGCCAGCGAGCGTTATTTCCTGTCGTGGCCAGAGTCGGTGCCAGCAGTTGGACATTTCCATCCTTCCCAAACTGGTGCTTTGATCTCTCCCTAGTAGTTATCTAGAGGAGAAGAGGCTGAGACCTGAAAGATCTGGTAGGTACAGCCCGTTATACCGGTTTTCAAGGTAGAGAGTTGTGTAGTTCTGAGTAAAGTAAACTCAGAAGGAGGCACCAATCGTCTTGTAAACCAAGGTTATTGATTTGGAGACTGGTGTCCAAGGCTCCTGTAGTAGATGGAGTTGAGTGCGTGGTGTCTAAGATATGTGCCGGCTCGTAATAATGTGTGTGAGCCCTGAAGCTTGTGCAAGCAGCCCACCTCTAGTACCGATTAGCCCAGCCAGTCCGTACTGTGGTTCAAGTGCAGTCCCCTGTAGGTAGTGGAGCGTTGTCAAGTCCCGTGGGTATACGCCTATGGAGTCCCTGGGTTAATCAATCAGAGACCCCTAGTAGTAGTGGTAGACATGAGCTTTGGTCACCCCTGTAATCCAGTTCCCCAGTGTGTAGGTGGCCCAGTGGAAAGCTGGTTCAGAGGCCCTTGTTAGTTAGTGGAGCTGCGTGGGTTCTAAAAGCCCATGTTCAGTAAGCCATGTGTGAAGGGCGTAGAGTGTTCAAGGCCTTTTCTCTCGACAGACCATAGGCTCTTGCAACTCTCTTCATTGACCGCTGGATGTACGTTGTCTGAACTATCCCGCATCCTAGTTCCTAGTAAGGAGACTGCTCAGTAGTATTTCCATAGCCTGGCCTGGACTCTCCCCCTTGGGTCGTGCTTCATGTCGAGTACAGTGGGAGCTCTATAGATAACCGATCAATATAGCCAGTCTCCGAACTTTCGCTCTGAGCTCGTACGATATTGTCCCTGGTTTACGTATGTGACTGGGAATTCTAGAAATAACATGATAAGGCCATGTGGTCTTCACTGTCCCTGGGCTGTACGTTGTGACATGGATCAGTGTAGAAACACATAAGGCCATAGTCTCACTGTTCCCTCGGGACTGTCACAGCGCCTCTCCTGACATGCGGATGCCATTGATGAAACCCATATTCCATTGCTCACTTAGTCATCTCTGGGGCGTCACTTTGGACAGTGGAATCACCCACTTATACATATATCCAATGTCTCACATGTTCCGCTGGGTCTCGTCAATACGCTACTTGTGGCCACATAGGAGTTCATTAGAATGAACTATACATTGTCTCAACCTTGTCCTGGTGCTTGTTACGTTGTACAGTGGCGACCCCCCATTAGAACCATATACCATGCCTCTCCAGCTGTCCACTAGGGAGTGAATGTTTATGAGGCTGGACTACGGAGCTGTGAGTGAAAGATCCATAATGAAGCCATGTCCTCACTGATCCTGCTGTACTTGGACATGGATCCCATAGAAACCATATAGCCATGTCTCACTGTCCCTGGGCTGTACGTTGTGACATGGATCCATTAGAAACCATATAGCCATGTCTCACTGTCCTGGGCTGTATGTTGTGACGTGGATCCATTAGAAACCATTAGAAACCCTATCTGTCTGTGTTTCTGATGTTTCCCCATGGCTCGATATTTTCTATTCCGGCCTGGGCAAGCAATGTGATACAATCTGCTCTTCCAGGAAATGGCAGTAGATAGGATTCTTAGTTCTTACTCTAAAGGTAGTAACTTTATCTTGAAGTCCCGTCCCCTACACCTTTTCCCTCCATCCCATGCATAGCCATACTGCATCAATAATATCTGGTATGCTGTTTACATAGCCTAGAAAACCACCTAATGTACCTAATTAGCACTTTTACCATATTGACCAGGGCTCACTTGGAAAATACATGTAAATCTCATTGACTTTTCCTGGTAAAGGACAAAAAAAGACATGAATTCAAATCTCTAGAATTGTTACCAGAGAGCAGGAGCAATACATAGTTTATTTCAAACACATATCAACATGTTGCAAAACAAGTAATTGATAGCTTGCATGATAGCATG
Source organism: Salvelinus sp. IW2-2015 (assembly GCF_002910315.2). Classification (NCBI taxonomy): domain Eukaryota; kingdom Metazoa; phylum Chordata; class Actinopteri; order Salmoniformes; family Salmonidae; genus Salvelinus; species Salvelinus sp. IW2-2015. The sequence continues at coordinate 24,439,504 of NC_036854.1, read as the reverse complement.
CGCTGCCTTTTTAAAGGAGACACTGTCATGCAGGTGCCACATAATATTGTTAATACATAAGTAATAAAATACCGTAGGAAACACGCCTTACAGAGTTACTTGTTGACCTTCATGGAAAGATGGCATGATGTGACCTGAACACCTCACTGTTTAACCTTTCGGTGACCTTTGGCCCTGGTTAATTGTTTCCCAAAGCATTGTAGAATGTTTGTTTCCCAGGTGTTATCCAATATCCACCTTGATTGCTTTTTCTTACCCGCCAAACCCCGCTGGAATGACTTCAGAATTCGAAGAGGGATTCTCTGCGTACACAAACCAAATCCTTCACGATTTAGACATTCCTGTTGTCTCTACAAGATTGCTCGGATATGATCTCCCTCACTACCCCTCAGGCTGTGGCGGAGTGTGGAAACTCTGGATGTCTGGAGCTCTAGCACTCAACACAACCTTGGGTAGTCTGCATGCTATGATACAGTCAATTCCCACAGTGGACATTGAGTCCTCAATAACACGGCATTCCTTGAAAAGAGGATCTGATCAGGCTTTCTCAGCATTATCAGACACGGATGTGGATGTATATGTATGTGACCTTGTACTGGTGGAAAGCATTTGTGAGATGAGAAACGCAGCAAAGCATTGGTTATCTTCTGCCCACTTCCATGGCCTAGGCTAACTCCCAGATGCTATATTTACCTGGGTAGCTACCGAACTGCTGAGTGACTGAGGAATCTTCCCAGAAGAGGAGGGATATTATCAATTTATCAACACACTTGACAGAGCCTGTTTGCTTAATGCAATTTGCAATCACTGATTCCCAGATCCTGTATCAGACCTATCGGACAAGAGCCCTTGTGCAGGTTAACTCACAATTGTGAAGAAGACAAGCTGAACAGATCCATGTTCCGTCGATATTCTACATGCTACAAGACGGAAAAACGTTGCATTACCTGCATACACAGCAGCTTCAACTGCTTTATAATGGACAAGTAGTTTGAGGTAACAACAAGCACATGGACAGATTCTCTTTCATCGTGTTGTGGCTAGCTGAATACAACAGCACAGCTTGACCTGAAGAAACACAATAACAGGACCCTGAGTGGCCAATGTGTACAGTACCCTTTTGTGTGATTCTTTTTTATATCCTGGAAACGGACATGGGCTGCTGCTTGATATACAGGCGAAAGTGCGGCTCTTGAGGGAAACCCTTTCCCTAACATTTACTGTTGTCATCCGGAGGCCGCATGTTTTTGAGCCAGATTGATCCTGCTAAACATCGGTGATGTCATTCTGAGGAGGGGGTAGGGATTGTTTTCGACTCAGCTGTGAGAGAACAGGGCAGCTGTGTCCTTGTAGCCAGAACACTCTCCATCGGCCCGCTTTGGGGCTTATACTGGTCTAGGGCTGTTATTCTGCCTGTGGAGGAAAGGGTAGTCAAAATACTAAAATGATTTAACAGTAACACAGTACTTTGTGCTGTGGTCATTGATGTTCTCTGTGAAGTGACAGTTCCCATGGCTTCACACACAGAAACCTAGGTCGAAAAAAATACAGGTTAAGACGACATAATAATTCCATGCGGCAGCGTTGGGAAATAAACACATTCATTGGACCAGGGCTGTTGGTGATTCTACAGGATTAACATTAAAAACGCGACCAGTCATCGGTAAAGTAATACAGTGGCTGTTGATCATTTTTGAAAAACTTTTAAATGGATTTGAATGACCGTAAAACAGTTATGCTATGTGTTTGTTGAGATAACTGAAATTCACTACGATTTGTGTTTTCATGTCAAACTTTATGTACTGCTAACATTCACTTCCAGTCATTGGTCCAATGAATTTGTTTATTTTTTTAACGCTTCTGCATGGAATTATTATGTTGTCTTAATCGTTGTTATCTTTAAAGGCTGTAGACGCGGAGTCAGAATCACATGGTTACACTATCGAAACCTTTCAGGCGCCATGGGGGGGGGTCTGATCATCACGGCCTGAAGAGGCTGTCTGGGTGACGGTGCCAACCCGTCTGAATCACACTGGACAGATAAGCAGGACAAATACAGTTTTAGCAGCGGTTACCCCTCTCGCTGGGACTGATAACTGCACATAGACAGGAAAACTGAAATCTGTTTTACCTMATTTCTACCAGCATGTCACCTGTGCAAATAAAACAACTCTAGATCATCTTTACTCCACACACAGCAAGGCATACAAAGCTCTCCCTCGCCCTCCATTTGGCAAATCTGACCATAACTCTATTCTCCTGATTCCTGCTTACAAGCAAAAAGTCAAACAGGAAGTACCAGTGACGCACTCAATAAGGAAGTGGTCCGATGAATGGGATGCTAAACTATAGGACTGTTTTGCTAGCACAGACTGAAATACAGTGCATTTGGAAAGTATTCAGACCGCTTGACTTTTTCCACATTTTGTTACGTTACAACCTTATTCTGAAATGGATTAAATAGTTTTTTCCCCCCTAATCAATCTATTCACAATACCCCATAATGACAAAGCAAAAACTGTTTTTTCCCCACATTTATAAAAAATWAACATCTGAAATCACATTTACATAAGCATTCATACCTTTTACTAAGTACTTTGTTGAAGCACCTTTGGCAGCGATTACAGCCTCGAGTCTTAGTTATGACGCTACAAGCTTGGCACACCTGTATTTGGGGAGTTTCTCCCATTCCTCTCTGCAGATCCTCTCAAGCTCTGTCAAGTTGGATGGGGAGTGTCGCTGCACAGCTATTTTCAGGTCTCTCCAGAGTAGAGGTCAACCGACTTATGATTTTTCAACGCCGATACTGATTTATTGGAGTACCAAAAAAAGCCGATACTAATCTGCCGATGTATTGTTTTAGTTATTTTTATATATATTTTTAATAATGACAATTACAACAATACTGAATGAACAATGAACACTTTTTATTTTAACTTAATGAATAAATAAAATCAATTTAGTCTCAAATAAATAATGAAACGTGCTCAGTTTGGTTTAAATAATGCAAAAACACAGTGTTGGAGAAGAAAGTAAAAGTGCAATATGTGCCATGTAAAAAAGCTAACGTTTAAGTTCCTTGCTCAGAACATGGGAACATATGAAAGCTGGTGGTTCAATATATATATAGTTAAGAAGTTTTAGGTTGTAGTTATTATAGGAATTCATGACGGGTCGACTATTTCTTTCTATACCATTTGTATTTCATATACCTTTTACTATTGGATGTTCTAATAGGCACTTTAGTATTGACAGCCTAATCTCAGGAGTTGATAGGCTTGAAGTCATAAACATCGCTGTGAAGCAAGCTTTGCTAAGAGCTGCTGGGAAACGCAGGAAAGTTTGAATGAATGCTTACGAGCCTGCTGCCGCCTACCACCACTCAGTCAGACTGCTCTATCAAACCATAGACTTAATAATAATATTATAAACACAGAAATACGAGCCTTTGGTAATTAATATGGTCAAATCCGTGAACTATCATTTAGAAAACAAAACGTTTATTCTTTCAGTGAAATACGGAACTGTTCCGTATTTTATCGGACGGGCGGCAACCCTAAGTCTGAAGGCTGTGCAAATGTAACAGCAATATTTWATGTTATGTCATAATTATGTAAAATTCTGGCAAATTAGTTCGCAACGAGCCAGGCGGCCCAAACTGTTACATATACTCTGAATCTGCATGCAAAGAACGCAAGAGAAGTGACACAATTTCCCAAGTTAATATTGCCAATGATAACATGAATTTCATTTAACTAAATGTGCAGGTTTAAAAATATATATTTCTGTGTATTGTTTTTAAGAAAGGCATTGATGTTTATGGTTAGGTACATTCGTGCAACGATTGTGCTTTTTTTCACGAATGCCCTTTTGTTAAATCATCCCCCGTTTAGCGAAGTAGGCTGTGATTCGATGATAAATGAACAGGAACCGCATTGATTATATGCAATGCAGGACAAGCTAGTTAACCTAGTAATATCATCAACCATGTATAGTTAACTAGTGATTATGTGAAGCTTGATTAGTTTTTTTGTAAGTTTAATGCTAGCTAGCACCTTACCTTGGCTCCTTGCTGCACTCGCATAACAGGTAGTCAGCCTGCCACGCAGTTTCCTCGTGGAATGCAATGTAATGGGCCATAATCTGCGTCCAAAAAATGCCGATTACCGATTGTTATGAACTTGAAATCGGCCCTAATTAATCGGTCGACCTCTACTCCAGAGAAAGAGAACTTGATTACGATGGCGCCGGAGGGGAGGGATGCCGTCTTATCGGCTCTCAACCAACTGTGCTATTTTGTTAGTTTTTTCGCGTTGTTTGTAACTTGTTTTGTACATAATGTTGCTGCTACCATCCCTTAAGACTGAAAAGAGCTTCTGGACATCAGAACTGCGATTGCTCACCTCAAACTGGAACGAGGAGTTCTTCAACAAGTCGGACTGGAGTGATATAATACTAGACACCCCACCAGGCCCAGATACCCGTGATTCGCTGGAGAAGGAAACTGAGATTTAGTGGAAAAAAATCCAGGTGCCTTGTGAGGATCAGGTGACGAGTGGCTAATCTGCCCTTCCCCTCTGTCCTGCTAGCTAAGGTTCAATCGCTGGAAAATAAATAGGATGAGCTGAAAGCACGTATATCCTACCAACGGGACATTAAAAACTGTAATATCTTACGTTTCACCGAGTCGTGGCTGAACAGCGACATTAAGAACATACAGCTGGCGGGTTTTACACTCCATCGGCAGGACAGAACAGCAGCCTCTGGTAAGACACGGGGTGGGGGCCTATGCATATATGTGAACAACAGCTGGTGCACGATATCTAAGGAACGCTTGAGGTTTTGCTTGCCTGAGGTAGAGTATCTCATGATAAGCTGTTGACCACACTATCTACCTAGTTTTCATCTGTATTTTTTGTAGCTGTCTACACAGACCGATGCTGGTGCTAAAACCGCGCTCAATGAGCTGTAAACCACCATAAGCAAACAGGAAAATGCTCATCCAGAGGTGGTGCTCCTAGTGGCCGGGAACTTCAATGCAGGGAAACTTAAATCAGTTTTAACTAATTTCTATCAGCATGTTAAATGTGTAACCAGAGGGAGAAAAAAATTCCAACCCCCCCGGAACGCTATAATAACTCTACCTACATGCAATTACCTCGACACCGGTGCCCCTGCACATTGACATTGACTCTGTACCGGTACCCCCTGTATATAGCCCCGATATTGTTATTTACTGCTGCTCTATAATTATTTTTTTATTCTGATCTCTTACTTTTGGGGGGTATTTTCTTAAAACTGCATTGTTGGTTAAGGGCTTGTAAGTAAGCATTTCACTGTAAGGTCTACAACCTGTTGTATTCAGCGCATGTGACAAATGCTATTTGATTTGAGATGTTCTATCGGGTTCCAGTCCGGGCTCTGGCCACTCAAGGACATTCAGAGTTTTGTCCCGAAGCTACTCCTGCGTTGTCTTGGCTGTGTGCTTAGGGTTGTTGTCCTGTTGGAAGGTGAATCTTTGCACCAGTCTGAGGTCCTGAGCGCTCTGGAGCAGGTTTTCATCAAGGATCTATCTGTACTTTGCTCTGTTCATCTTTCCCTCGTTCCTGACTAGTGGTTCCACCACCATGCTTCACCGTAGAGATGATGCAAAGTTTCCTCCAGACATGACGCTTGGCATTCAGGCCAAGTGTCATGTTTCTCATGGTCTAAGAGTCTTTAGGTGCTTTTGGCAAACTCCAAGTGGGCTGTCATGTGTTGTTTACTGAGGAGTGGCCTGGTTGGTGGAGTGCTGCAGAGATAGCAGTCCAGTCCTTCTGGAAGGTTCTCCTATCTCCACAGAGTAACTCTGGAGCTCTGTCAGAGTGACCATCAGTTCTTGGTCATCTCCCTGACCAAGGCCCTTCTCCCTCGTTTGCTCAGTTTGGCCGAGCGGTCAGCTCTAGAAAGAGTCTTGGTGGTTCCAAACTTCTTCCATTTAAGAATGATAGAGGCCACTGTGTTCTTGGGGATCATCAATGCTGCAGAAATGTTTTGGTACCCTTCCCCAGATCTGTGCCTCGACACAATTCTGTCTCATATCTCTACGTACAATTCCTTCGACTTTATGGCTTTGTTTTTGCTCTGACATCCACTGTCAACTGTGGGACCTTATATAGACAGGTGTGTGCCTTTCCAAATCATGTCCATTCATTTGATTTTACTACAGATGGACTCAAATGAAATTGTAGAAAAATCTCAAGGATGATCGCTGGAAACAGGATGCACCTGAATTYAATTTCAAGTCTCAAAGCAAAGGGTCTGAATACTTATGTAAATAAGGTATTTCTGTTTTTTATGTTTAATACATTTGTTTAAACCTGTTTTCGCTTTGTCATTATGGGGTATTGTGTGTAGATTGATGAAGAGAAAAAAAAGATATATATATATTTTTAAATGTAATTTATTGAATACATTTTTGAATAAGGCTGTAATGTAATAAAATGTGGAAAAATTAAAGGGGTCTGAATACTTTCCGAATGCTCCAGGATTTATCAGATGGCATTGAGGAGTTTACCACATCAGTCACCGGCGACATTAATAAGTGAATCGACGACGTCGTYCCCACAGTGACCGTATGTACATATCCCAACCAGAAGCCATGGATTACGTGCAACATCCCACTGAGCTAAAGGCTAAAGCTGCTTCTTAAAGCTAGAGTGACACTTACCCGGAGGCTTATAAGAAATCCCAGTAGGCCCTCTGACGAACCATCAAACAGGCAAAGCATCAATACAGGACTTTGATCAACTCCTACTGCACCGGCTCTGACGCTCGTCGGATGTGGCAGGGTTTTCAAACTATCACAGATTACAAAGGGAAACCCAGCCACGAGCTACCCAGTGACACGAGCCTACCAGATGAGCAAAATGCCTTATACGCTTGCTTCAAGGCAAGCAACACTGAACCATGCGTGAGAACACCAGCTGTTACGGATGACTGTGTGATCGCGCTCTCCGTAGCCATTGTGAGTAAGAACTTTTTTAAACGGGTTAACGTTCACAAGGCCGCAGGGCCAGATGGATTATCAGGACGTGTACTCTGAGCATGTACTGACAAGCTGGCAAGTGTCTTCACTGACATTTTCTACCTCTCCCTGACCCAGTCTGTAATGACTATCCTTTGCCCAGGAATGCCAAGGTAACCGGTCTAAATGACTATCGCCCTGTAGGACTCACATTTGTAGCCATGAAATACTTTGAAAGGCTGGTCATGGTTCACATCACCATCATCCCAGGCACCCTGGACCCACTTCAATTCACATACCGCCCCAACCGATCCTCAGATGACGCAATCTCTATAGCACTACATACTGCCCTTTCCCACTTGGACAAAAGGAACACCTATGTGAGAATGCTGTTAATTGATTACAGCTCAGTGTTCAACACAGTGGCGGTCAGTGGTGTTTAAGATGAGGGAGGACCATTCTTTTTATTTATTCATGAGCATGGCCTTTATTACAGCATATTGGATGACTGTCGTTCATATTCCATTCACCCAGTCCAATGTAACAGCAATAGGGTTAAGCTACTACATGATACTAACATTTTCACTATACCAACCATGAGGTTGCTACATTCTAGGCTATGAATGAAAGTTTACAACAGGTGCACACAGGTCGAGAGAAATTGATACATTAAATACCGCCTTGCACACTCTTGCCTGCATCTAGCTGATATATGGTGTAATCATTAGTCCAACAGTTGCAAACGAGAGTTTCTCTTGGACAAATTTAGGTATGTTTATCCCCGTCTTGTTCCAATTGCTTCCATTTTAAGAAACTTTTTTTCAACAGAATTGGCGTAATCAATACAACTCTCATCGCGCAGAAAACACAGTTTACTTTCATTGCTGCCACGTTGTATTCCTTCTTGCATCTATGAGCTCTCCTCTCACCTTTTCCCTTCGCTTGTTTACTTCAATGCACAACACATCAATTGTATGTGACCAGGTGAAAAAAAAACGTTACAAACCATATCATAACCGCTACACACAGCCTACATCGTTGTCCCCATATTAGCTAAAGTAACGTCATAGTCAGCATAGCTAATAGAACTAACKTGTTAGTAAACCCGCTACAATCATGCAGTAACGTTAGTGTACAGTCAGTAAGCAGTTACACCGGCGGGCCCTGGTGGCAATAAATTTGTAAAACTAAAAGCTTACTTTGACTTGAAAGTGTTCCAGTGTTGTGTTGTGTTGTATAGTCATAGCCAGCTAGCTAACATAGCATCCCTCTGTTTGAACAGGGTGTTTTAGGAGGCTAAATTAGATTGCTGCATTTGCTAAGTAATTGAAACTGAAATGTTAATTTCTGAAGAAATGTATTTGTTCAAAACTGTTCAACTATTGTCTTTCTCTCTCTGAGTTAACTACTCACCACATTTTATACACTGCAGTGCTAGCTAGCTGTAGCTTATGCTTTCAGTACTAGATTCATTATCAGATTGAGTGAACAACATGTCAGCTCAGGTTGCAAGATCTCTGATGGGTTGTGTAAGTCTACTGTGTAAGTCTATGGAAGGGGGTAAGAACCAGGTTTTGTATTGAAGGTTTTGTATTGAAGGTTTTGAAGGTAAGAACTAGGTTTTGTATTGAAGTCAATGTACCCAGAGGAGGACAGAAGCTAGCTGTCCTCCAGCTACACCATGGTGCTACCCTACAGAGTACTGCTGAGGCTACTGTAGACCTTCTTTCCAAAATAGTGTGTTTTAATCAATTATTTGGTGACGTGATTATATTTAGTAAAGTTTTATCTCAAACGGATAGCTTAAAAAAAAAAAAAAAAAAAAATT